>NW_008795037.1:3099816-3110706 GCF_000699145.1 Aptenodytes forsteri
AGGAGAGGTGTTCCATCCCCCTGATCATTTTCGTGGCCCTCTTCTGGACCCGCTCCAACAGGTCCATGTCTTTCTTGTGCTGAGGGCTCCAGAGCTGGACGCAGTACTGCAGGTGGGGTCTCCCCAGAGCAGAGCAGAGGGGCAGAATCACCTCCCTCGACCTGCTGGCCACGCTTCCTTTGATGCAGCCCAGGATACGGTTGGCCTTCTGGGCTGCAAGCGCACGTTGTCAGCTCATGTCCAGCTTTTCATCCACCAGTACCCCCAAGTCCTTCTTGGCAGGGCTGCTTTCAATCATTCTGTGATCATTCTGTGAAAGCAATATCCAATACTGAATAAGCAAGATCAGTCCAGATCACCAACTAAGCTGGTATCTGACATATAATAGGGGTTTACAATAGAAATTTATCACCTAAATGTACATAATGAAGGACTATTCCTTATGCACTATAGTATTTACTGTCATAATGTAAAAGATGGTAGAGGCACGACTGATCAGTCAACAGGCAGTTAGCTTATCAGTCTCACCTTGCTAAGTAAAAAGCCAAAAATATGGTATCCACTGGGATTTTTGAGGTCTTAAGACTTAAAAAAATCAATTGCTTCTTTCCAAGATTGTAATATTTCTTTTTCTACATGGCCTATGTTAGGCAGCTCAGTACATATGTAGAACCATTAGACAAGGGCAGAAAACATTGCTAAATCATTGTTAATCTCTGGCATTATACTTCCATACAGGGTAACAGAAAGCATCTCATTTTAGCTCCTTTCCATCCACAGCTTTTAAACAGAATTAAACAACTCGGTCATTATGCTAGAAGATGCTATGAGCTTAGGCAGACATGCAAATAATTATAATCAAAGTCAGTGCTACACAGGATGGAAGGAAACAGGAATAGAACAACAAGAGCTCTCATCAGTCTGAAACTCCAATACTTCTCCTAGCAGGATGTTAAGTGGCTTTGCTTTTCTTCACTGCCAGTCCCCTTCTTGTAAAAGCTTCTAACTGCTGTTTGAAAACTACCCCATTCGCCCCTACCAGCTACCAGTATAAGTCCACATTGTTCACAAGGGTCTGGCTTAGGCAACTCTGTAGAAACAAGAATCCAATTCAGCGAGTGAAAACCTCTCATCTCCCATTGATTCAAGGAGAGATGAGGGAATCGTTATTATGGAAGAGGCATTTAGCAGTGCCTGAATCCCACAAGCAGACTGCACCCAGAACTGCAGCTCTTGCTTCAATGGGTAATAATTAACTAGTGTTGCTGATGTCAGTTGTATGAACCAAGGTCTCAGGATTTGGCCTTACACCTGGTAGGAATAATCTACCAGGTATTTTATGCATGACAGATAATCAGAAGGCCTGACTTACAGCTAATTTATACTGAATTACTCCTGTAAACAGCATAAGCATATGCTGATTCTACAGCTGAAGTGTTTAAGGTGAACTCTTGCTAAATCTAGGAGAACATCACGCAGAATACAGGATATTTGGATGATGTTTTTAAGAGTCATAGGTAAGTATTGGATTTGCTTGTGTAGCCTTGTACTTTCAACAAGAGGAGAAGCCAATGCCAGCAGGAAAGGTGTTCCTAGGCAGTCTTACAACTAAACCTTTCTAAAGCTCTTGAGCTTTCAACAGTAAAATACAATCAAGAGTGCAGAAAAAACAAGGATTTAGCATTAATTTAGATGCTCAAATCAGATCCTTGAAGTTGTTCCCAATATTTCAGAGTCAATTTATTAGGACCATAACCATTTTGTGAATCCCTGTTTCACGGTCTAAGGATCAAAACCAACCATTTACTTCTTTTGAACAAATGACTTACCAGCTGTGCAACTAAATGCAGACATAAATAAGGCAAAGAATTTATGCAGTAAGGTGTGGCAGACCCTATACATAGAAGATTATTCATTTAATGGATTGGAAAACAGAGCAGAAAATAGGCTATTCTACATTAATAGTCATTACAAACTTGGAACCATATGCAATAAATACATATTTCGTTTACCTAAATGACTGTAGCTAACTGGAGTGTAAAGACCAGAAGATATTCAGTTCTCAACTCAGTGATCTCACTGCCAAAATACAAGCCTTTGATTACTATATTTATCATTTTATACCTCCTAGATCTGTTTTATGCAAAATAAACCCTAGCCAACTTCACTGACCCAAATCCCATTTGCAACTAACCATCTTTAGTAATATTATGGTATGTTCATATTCTACTGCAGTAAAAAACAAACAAACAAACAAAAACCCATATGAATCCTTTAGGGTACTGCTCACCAATTAAAAAGTGGCATATTAAACTTCTTAAAACCTTTGTAATCTGCAGTATAAAAGCACATTTTATGTTAGTAGATAATTTAGCATCCATAATCTAATTAAATGAAGTGAGTGACAACTGTATTCTCTACATAAATGATAGATCAGTAACAGATAATGTACGTGCTTAAGAGACTGGAACCCCATCAAAAAAGTTGTTACAAACATTTGCCCTTATCATAAATCCAGCTAACATTATGGGCTAAATTCTGCTGCCTTACTGACATCTCACCAACAGGGGACTATCTGCCAGAGGAAGAATGAATTACATGAGTGAAGTTTTGTGAGACTAAACTGCTGGAATATTTTTGCTTAAGTAACACAAACAAACAAATATATTTCTGGTGTTGCATAGAAAACTATGCCACCCTATAAACTTCAATTAATGTCATCCTCAGTTCCACAGTGAAAGTTATTTCAAAAATGTACACAGAGCAGCTACAGAAGTACTTCATGCTGGCTGCAGATATTCTCAAAGAAAAAAAAACGTGTAGACTGCAAAAAAAATTCAAATAACTCTCTCCTTTCCATCATCTACCATCAACACTAAGCATCATCATTCTAAACACTCATCACGCTGACAGAAAAAGAAAAGCTAAGTAAAAGACAACCTTTGCTATGTTTAATATCATGGTCACTTTATTACAAGTATGACCACTTCTGGAAAATAGAAAAAGAAAAAAAAAGAGAAGGAAAATATTTCATGTTAATTTTGGATGTTTCCATAACGCATGGGAATGCAACAGGTGACAAGTTAACATAGCACTCTGCCCTCAAAGGGCACTCTGCAGGTTTGCACTCATAGCAACTGCTCTGTTGGTCCTTGGGAGTCCTTTCCCTCTTTCAAAGCAATCCCTTTGAAAACATTGTCTTGCCTACCCACCCTCTTTTAGTACTGCATGTGCAAAGGGAGAGCCAGTCATGCTGACAGCATTATTGGCACCATGTCTGCAGTCACAGCTTGTGATTATGGTACCTTGCTGAAGTGTGGGACACCTGTGTGCACTGAACTTTTCTAGTGCTCTACTGCTGCTTCTTTTTAGTCATATTACTGATGAGAAAACAGCTCAGAAAAATCAATGGCTTTAAATTATAACTTTATGTACTACATATACAAAACCCACTGCCAACACAGGAATACTTTTTTCATGATTAAAAATCAATCTTTCTGATGCTTCTACTCCTTTTTTATAAAAATTATTTAAAGCTTTTCCCCAGCCCCCAGCTGCATCTGGTTGCTTTGTTCCGGCTTTCTTCAGGTTTCCTGCTCAAGAGACTAGTTTTATCTAAAAGGTCAATTCATTCAGCGGGGCACCAAGCAGAATTGAATATAATTATCCCAATCTTTACTGTGTAAAATTCATGCTTGAATTCATTCAAAAAATAGCAAGCAGTATAATTAACTCAGAGCCCAACCAAATCTATTGAGAATGCCTCAGGTATCATACAGTCCCACTTACAATAGAAGATTTTCATTTAAAGACATTGTACATATTAACCCTAGTCAGCATCCAATTACTCGGAATAAGTGAATTCTCTGTTTCAGAAATGTAATTTGAAAATGTTGTCATGCAATCTGAGGTAAAAGGTCTTTTTTCATTAATCTAGCTCTCATTAAACTGGAAGCCTGTAGGTTATTTCAAAGCCATTAGATTTAAATACAGGTGATTACAATTCTATTGCACATAAGACAACAGAAATGTCTTTTAGAAAATATTGTGTAGCTTAGAGGAGTTGATGAGTTTGTGAATTGCCTCATAGTTAAAAAAAAATTGAATATCTGACCAGAAAAAGCATGGTTATTGTTAACCTGACAATTACATATAAACTATATGGTAAAATTAAATTCATTTTTATATGCAGATGACTTCAAGATAGCAGGAACACTTCAGATAGTTCAGAGGTCAAGATAAGCATCCCAATATTTTCATGCAAATTCCTCACATCCCTCAAATGTACAAAATTGTGATATAAATATGAGCTTTTTAGGATTTTGCGTACGATCACAACTAGAAACATCATAATGATTTTTCATGTAGTAGTCTAGCAACTCAAGCTCTTGGTTTAGTTAAACATGAGAAATCTGAACCCTGAAGGATCTCAGATTCGCATGAGAGTCCCCTTATAGAAAAAAGTCTCACGAGAGGTGACCTTTTCAGCTCAAAACATGAAAAATTCACCCATCGTTAAAAATTCCCAACTAAGCAACACCTGCAGAACTCCCTAGAACTCACTTTGAGACTGTCCACTTTCTTGATCCACCTTGACTGAAGGACAACAAACCTCTAAGACAATAACCGTGTTTTTACAATTACAATTCAAATTACTGTTTTCTCATTCTTTGTACATGCATGTAAACTTTGTACATGCATGTAAAATATCATGAGCACTTTCAGTTTTGGGACATGCTGAATGTGTGCATTGAAGAAAAACATTTGCTAATACTTGCTTTTGTCATCCTCCTTTGAGTAATGCCTTGGGACCATAAAGAAAATTGAGAGCATGTGGCAATTCTGTTGAATTGTTTACATACAAGATGGCACTGCATAGTGTATCACCTTAGACAGTATACTGCATAATTTCCCCAAAGACCCAGTCACTCAGCTCTTGACTTACTTTGCTCTATTATTTTCTGCCTGTTTCTCTCCTATCAATATGAAAAAAAAAAATTAAAGGAATATTTAGCAAATTGCCTCTCTCTAGAAAGGCCAGGTTGTTCAGATATCCGTCAGTTGCATACATCTCTCCATGTGTACATTTGAGTGTACAGTCTCCTACAGGTATGGAGTCACAGGTCTCCCAGCAGCACTGGCTCAGAAGCCACTATTATAGAAATTGCCACTCTGTATCTTCCTTCAGGTGTGCAAGCATGTAATTTGCAGTAATGTGCAACATAAAATAAGTCACTTCTGTATTGGAAAGCGTACCATATTGGTGGCAAGATACTGCAGTCCATAACTCAGTGAGGCAACCAGTATAGGCACACACATACAAAGAGCTACAAAGATCAGAGTTGCCACTTAAAAATTCAGGATGAACTTCCTATTAATTCTTTCAAGGGCCAATGAACAATTCTTAGGAAGGCTGAGGAATAAATATACCTTAGTGACTACACATTGGCCAATTAACAGATATTCCTGAGGATAGAAATCTTGAGTACAGCGTTCATTAAGGTTCTTATCTTAAAATGTAGAAAGTTAAACATTTTATTTTTCTTTTAAAACCAGATCTGGTATTCTCCTATTTATTAAAGTTGTCTGACCATCAATCTGGTATATGAACCAGCTGCAGCTGTCATGGAACATTTCAAAAATAAGAATTTTCTGAACCAGTGTTCTGGTTACTTGTTTCAACCAGAGAACAAAAACATTTGTCTGAATTCTCCCAACAGTTTTCAGCCTGTATCACTATTTCAAATCTCCAGTAGAAAAACAATCCATCCCCTAGAAGATCCTCTTCCTTTGAATCACTCCTCCTCTGCATGTTTAGTTTGTAGGCCTACTACATTATCTATCTTACATAAAGCAATGACATAACTCTTCTCTCCTGAATCCACACACAACTGTCCTTATAGCCATCTTTTCTTACAATCTATTGCTTAGGACCTAGTTATGTAATAAATCACAAAGGCTATCACCTCCTGATGCGGCACTACAACTTTTTTGTCATATGGACCATCAAAAGTAAGTCTGAAACCTGGAGCCAGACTAAATTACACAGACAACAAGGGAGCAGTATTTTAGAGAAGCATTTATTACATTTTTTTAAATGAAGAAGACAGATGTGTTCCCACTGTGATCCACACAGTCCCTGTAAACATCTCAGTTATGTTTTGTTTCACATGAGCCTGCTCATGAGGAGGATTTATGGGTGCTGGTTAGCCCTTTCACTGCATGTGATCATAAATCATATGTACACATATGCATAAACACATGTACACATATATTACGTGATGTATATACAACTGACTCAAGCTACCAACTTGAGTGGTTTGCAACACTGAGTATATGTTATCTCACTGTCTATCCATTTACATGCATAAACAATTATACAATTGACACATGAAAAGCTATTCAAAGTAGATCCTTCTTCCTAATTCTTACAAAGGGTGAAAAAATTGGCAATATTTCAAAAGATCTCAAGAAACTTACAAAGTAGTGTATGAGATGATTGTTATTAAAAGATATTTTAAATCTCAAATTGAAAAGTACCTAAAAAAAAATAATACAGTGAGTCAGAAGTGTGATTCAGCAACAGGGACTTAAAAACATAGAAAAAGAAAAGAAAATCTAGTATAATTTAAAAAAAAAGAAAAAAAAAAGGATGTCAATGGATGCAGTGGATGCAGTGGCTAGACAAATAAATCAAGTGAAGTCTTGGCCTAAGTGAAGTCAGTGAACTTAAATGAGGCCAAGATTTTGCCCCGAAGAACTGCACTAAAGATGGAAAGAAATTAAAACTACAGCCAGATGGCTATTTCAGACAAGACAGTATGCTAGAAGTCCCAGAAGAACCAGGAGCAGAGGGAAAGAAAGATCCACCAGCTGCTCTTCAGTCTCACTGATGTTTGAGCCTGTCAGGAACCTACGTTTCTTCTTTAAGAATTGCTGCTGATTGTGATACTTTAAAACATCAGTATCGTCATGTATTTCCACACTTCATCAAACTGTCCAAGAAACAAAATGTATGATCAGGTTATAGAGGTCTGCACCAGAGTTTTCCACAGGTGAAAGCAGTAGGACAGGTAGATGGACAGAATTAACTTGTGTGAGTTGGCTTTCTTCTGCAACAGGGAATCCCTACAAGTCAGAAACTTGGGAAATACGCAGCCAGGGACAACTTTGAAAGAGTAGGGAGAAAAAAAGCAAGGTTCCAGAACTCTACCCCAAACTTTTTCTGGGACCTCGTGAACTAAATACATCATTGCTACTTAAATACATTAAGATATGTTCAGATAGATTTTCTTAATTCCTTTCTTTGTATTTTGACATTTTTGTTGCTTGTTCTTTTTTTTCTGGTTCAGACATGCACCTGAAACTGAAATGCTTTTTCTATCCAAATACAAACGCAGATTTTTTTAATCATAGAATGGTTGGGGTTGGAAGGGACCTTTTAAGGATTGTCTAGTCCAAACCCACTGCCATAAGCAGAGACATCTTTCACTAGATCAGGTTGCTCAGAGCCCCATCCAGACTCTTTTTAGGTCTAGTCATCACTTTGTTCTAGGACACAGAAAACATTCCAGCATTAACTGTGCTTATTGTACTGCACGTAAGCATGCATTAAAAAGTCTTCATCCGTGAATGCTAGGAGAAAGAGTTTATTTTATTCTTTAAATTGGAGGAAACATGAGGTATTTTTTTGAGCTACTACTTGCAATGTACTGAGTGGAGGAATCCACCATGTTGTCTTGCTCAAAAGTACTGAACTCTGTAAGGCAACATTATGAGGAACACTGAATTTTCGTAAGTTAAGACAAGGTAATAAACATGGTTTAGCATTATTTATAACACTGATCAGTAAATGTTAACACAGTTCTCCTCTAACTCCCTGTTACCTTAAAGTCTGATTGAGTTAACCTAATAAGGACAAATAGAAGAAAATACCTAGACAGTAGCTGCAAAGCCAGGAGGAGAAAACTAAGCAGAAAGCAAAACTCTCCATATAGTTTTACAATATATTCACACAAAATTATTTATGTACTAAGAAAAAAACAAAAAAACAATAACAAAAATTCAATTTCCAGAGTAGTTTCCCAGTTCTTATGAATAAACTATTAGCATAATTCTAAAAATAAGAGAATCAATTTAATACAGCAAAATTATGAATGTGAATAATGTTGCATGCCTGAATTCAAACAGGATCAGACTAAAACACACTTTCTTACAGGCATACTTTGACTGTATCATCAGCCCTATAGATTTCAATGCAATTACTTGCTGTAACCACGACAGTCATATTGAATAACACCTTACCATAGTATGTAGGATTCCTTGCACAAATAGAATGGATCACCAGCTGATATTTTGTCTATTTCAGAAAGCACTCAAACAGTTGGCTCTGCCTACTTCCCCCCCACACCCCGTGGTGGAAATGCAAGCAGCATATGGATCTTTTTGATAAAGTCACTTATCTTTGAGAATGTAGAATTACAAATAAACCTCACTAAGTGGCACAAGAATAAAAAAAAAAAAAAAAAAGAATTCCAAGTATTGTTTAAAATTTTAAACATCTATAAAAAGCCTTAACTTCTGATTAATAAGTGGATAATGCAAGATTGTTCAAAATTTTTCTTTAAATCAGAGTACCATCATAAATATGACTAGTAATAGAGATACCTGCAAAAAATATGAAGCGTATTACCTGTGTGACTCTATATAGACCAAACATTTACGTTTCATTTATGTTTCTTTGCTTACAAAAGCAGGCATTTTGTCATTTCTTGACAAATGAATAATTACCTCTGCATTAAAAATTACTACTCAACTGAAATGTATGACCTTTCTCTCCAAAGTACCACATGCTTAGCAGCTCTCACTGGCTTGAAGGTCTAGCTCTGTCCAAGGAGGATATCAGTAAGCCAGAAGCAAATGTGCAAAACCAAAATCTGGCATGCTAGCCAAAAACGTTGTCTCATCAAGACCTTGTTCCTAACATTTGCAATGCAAGAGATCCATTAATCTCTTACCCACATGTAGGTAAGATGAGACAGTAAGACCCTTCAGAATTTGGCATCCCTTTGAAATCATTCAATCTGGAGTTGACACACAGATACGTACAGCAAGTTCTACAGTGGACATTGCAGAAAGTTGCCCAAGTTAAGTGTACAATAGGAGGATAGGAAAACCTACTTTAATTGCATCAGACAATATTCAGATCATCCCTTAGCACTCTGTTCGCACATAGCCTCCATTCTGTCCCCCTCTCAAAAGTACTATTAGAATAATATTGGGCAATTCACACAGGACTTGACTTGCTTCCATACCGTTTTGTATGCCCACTCAAGTTACTGTTTTGTTAATTACTGCATTTTACAACTGTGCACCTGTGTGAACTAACAGTTTAGTATTCCAGGCAGATACTCTAAGCACAGTGTTTACAGTGTTCCTCCACTGAGCTCAAGGATTTTCTTTAACATGTGCATTGCTCACTGGAACATTCATTCATTTTAACAGATTCCCATGATGTATTTCATAATGTCAGTAAGTTTTGCATTCTTTGAACTCCTGACAGGCACCATAGATGACACAGTGCCAAGAGCTGTGATCATGGCAGTGACATGAAGGGATGCACCTGCATTTGCAATGAGGCAGAGGGATGAGTTTGGGTTTGATTTCACAGGGTTCTGACACAGTGGTGGAAAACATACGAAGAGGGGAAACAGGAGAAAACTGAAGTCAAACATCTACTTCTGAATATTATCTGATACAATTTTATGTAGTACAGAGTAAAACACTTAGTCAACTAGCTCTGACCAGTGGGAGAACTTAGCCTTACGGAACTGGGATGACCAAAGTGCAGATCTTCAGGGGGGAAAAAAGACTTTCAGAGAAATCTGCACTGAGCTTTTACACATACTGCAAGGCATAATGGTTTCTGTCAGGGAGGGGGAGCATGTAACTAAACTGTTAAGAGGGAATTGCTATCTAGTTTCAGAAAGTTGTGCACAAGGTAGCTCTTTGCACAAAGGGGATTCTGAGAACTTATTAAAAAGTATTAAAAGGAAAGAAGATTATAGATTGACCTTGAGGAGTCATGGAACAGCAGTAAGACATGAATTGAGAAGACTGGAGGTTGGGTAGTAGTATACCTCACATCAAAGCTGTGTGTATTTTTATCACTTTATGGATCCTAGTACTAGCTAAGTTTTGCACAACACCAATAAGAGAAAGATAAAGTATACTGGAGGCAAAAATAGAAGCAGTGGAGGTAATACTCTTAATATTAGGGAAAACAAAGTGTGCCTGAAAAATGCCAAGAGTAATCAGAGAGAGCGAGCCAAGGATGCATTATTCTTTCTTCTTGCACTTAGGAAGTATTTATGGATATTGACAATGCATATCCCACAAATGTTTCAGCTGATTTGCATCAAAACATGTATGATTCAACAACAATCCCAATTTCTTAAAAAAAAAAAAAGAACATGAGTCAAGCCTAAAATCACTGGAAGTAGGATATCATGAAATTAAGAAATATTCACAGAAGTGGGTAAACGGCATGTTGCAAATGAAGCTGACACCTTGTATGAGCTCACTACTATGTCACATCAAAAAGAAGCACTCCTGGTTACTACTGCCATTTAGATAGAGCAATGATATCCAGTCAAGATGATCTTGGAGCAAGAGACTCAACTTATCAGCCAAATACCACAAAAATCTGTGCAAAGTATGGAACACACATAACATATGGAACACACGCACACTGTGAAGTTACTCCTCTTCTTCTACACATATTAAGTGTAGACAAAAAGGCACTGTCTTCTAGAGAAGTAGCAATTTCCAGATTAGTTTAGAAAGTTTTCCACAATGTTGATTTTATTTTTCACGGGGGGGGGGGGGGGG
>NW_008795037.1:3110815-3119604 GCF_000699145.1 Aptenodytes forsteri
GAGACTTTTTGTCTGAGACAAGTTTCAGAGGATAGATAATTAATGCCTATTTCGTTTGCTCAAAGCAAGGCCACTCAGCATTCCTTAAGAAGGTGGTAACAGACTATTTTGGCTTAGTTCTTGGGTGTCTACCTGAAGTCTCTAAGACAGTTTTTACACATGCACACACACACACACAATTCCACTGGAATCTTTTTTATTTAGACAGAATAGCCATGATTGTAATTCACCATAATTCTAGTAGACAACAGGCAACTTAAGTAAGGCAACTTAATCAAATCTTAGTTCTATAAATTACTGTTCAATCTCACAGACACTACCTACATTGGTGGATAGCTACTATTTGAATTTCTATACTCCGTGATTACTTTGAAAAGTTCATTAAAAAACAGTTACTGCACTTTAACTAAGAGAAACAACACTGTATGGTGAATGTGGCCATTCTGCAAATAAAGTGCACAGGAAGAGAAATTCAACTAATAAAATTTGTGATTAATATTATTATTTTGTGGTTGACAGGAAAAAAGAGGCTTTGGTGGTCCAAAGATGATAGCATTTTGAGAATTTGCAAAGCTTTGTGAAAAAGGGAGACTGTAAGCATGAGCTGCTTTGTATAGTATATTTTAGAGCAATTCCTCCCCACACAAAAAGAACAATTCCTTTTAAGGAAACAGGATCATTTGTCTAATTTTTCAGGTGTGGGTGAGTTCAAAAGAAAACTAAGAAAAGTTTTGTTTTCTTTTATATTTCAATAAATCCTCTAGAGACCAAAATACACAAACTCAAACATATCTAACCCAGACAGTAAAAGGCTGAGGTCTGATTACAGTGTGCTACCCTCACACAGGTTTAAGTTAACTGAAGAAGACAAACAAGGAGGAAGAGTTCTTACCACTGATGTGTGGCCTTTTGGAATGAAGGGGCTTTTAACAGGAGATATCATCTTTCCCTGAGAAGGAATCATTCACTATAAGCACAATGTGTTTTTATTGGGATTTTTAATTGAAATGTAAATTCTGGGAACATTCTGACCTAATTTACTCCCAGAAAAAGAGGGGAAAATTCTCACTTTCAAAGCACTATATAGACACTTCACTATTATTAATGAGTCTTGCTCAATGGTCTGGGCCTCTACTGTTCTGCAAAGCTGACAGTATTTTACAACATTCAGCTACGGCATATTTACACAGCGCTGTTGATTGTTACATCAAGTAGCTCCCTCTGATTTGTTTCTTTGACAAAACATTTGTAAGAAATAGTTTTAAAATAGTTCTAAAATGACAAGCCTCTGCGGACAGGATGCCAAATGCACCAACAGCAGCAGCAAACTGCAGTGAAGCCTACCTGACCCAGAGTAGGATTGCGCCTGGGAACCTCCACGCTCTTAAGAGCTTAAATCAAATCAGAGCTGTTGGGTTGTTTTGCTTTCTCCTTTTTAAACAAGTTAATTGTAGGCTTGAGATCTTAAAGTCTGAATAAAAAAAAAAGGAACCAAAATATTTCCGTGACATGTCCACAGCTGAAAGAGAAGTTTGATTCACAATGTTCCGGATTATGCTTATTTAAGATTTAGTCTCAGGAGAGCCTTCTATTTAAGCATTTTCATGCACCAGAGTCCTAACACAAGGCCTGTATGTATTACTTGCTTTTAGATGATATGTAGCCAAAACTAAAGTCTTTTTTCCAGTAAACTTGGCATTCCTATAGATTTCTTCCAGAAAGAACCATCAAGTGCTCAGAACAAGAATGAACACGACAAAAACAAAGAAATGAATGGCAATCTAGGAGGAATAAACCTTTAAAAATAGCATATATCTATGTAAACTTGATCCTATCAGAGATGTGAACACCAATGACATTTTTTACAAACTACAACATGACTGAATTAAAGTATGTCTGGCTCTTTAAACGTGCAACACTGAAAAACCTTATTTGCTTTATGTTTCCCATCTAACCTTTTTCTTAGGAGTAACTTACAGTAAAATTCCCTTTTTCCCTTGGGTTTACATATACAACACTCTGGGTGTGAGAGTTTCAACCAAGTATTTTGAAAATAATTTTGACCCTCTATTTTAAATTTTCAAGGTTCAACTGTGTACATCTTAGAACTGAAGTCCTTTATAATACTTGTGTGGTTTTGTAATAGGCTTTAAAATGCAAAACTGCTTTCTGCAGAGTATTTCACCTTGAAACACGGTTATTCACTGTCATGCTCAATCTTAATTATCTTTAAAGTCTAACTGTACTTAAATTACAAAAAAAATATAATAAAATTATTTTCCCCTATGTCTGATAAAAGGAAACACAATTCCCCATGTAATAAAAGAAGTTATATGAGTAAAATTCAATGAAATGAAACAAGCAAAACGTAGCTTTTCTTTGAGCAAGAAGAAACAAATGACACGTGTAGGGACTACAAGTATTCCATCTGAAGCCACTACGGTAGCATGTCATGGCAAACTCAGTCCCAGGCTCCAGTAAAACAAATAAGCACCTGCTTAATTTTTAGCATGTGAATACTCTTTTGAATTCTAAATTACTATGCATTCACTTAAATTAAGTAATTTTCTGAATCTGGGGCAGAGTATTCAGCATTTTGCAAGATCAGTCCTTAACCATATTTACTAAGGCCTTCAGCATGGAATAAATATGCACTCAAAATAAGTAAACAAAGCTTACTATGGTCTTTCTACTGACTTAATTGGTCATTGAATCAGACTAATATGGTAGGAACCTGGATTGCTGAAAAATTAAACAGGAACCTAAACCAGCCAATAATCACCACATGAAAGATAGACACCTTGACAAAGTCATTGTCTTGTTCTGAACACCCATGTATTGTATGAAATCCAACTTTCTAGCTGATATAAACTGTAGAGAAAAAGCCTGAAATATCTTAACTACTCATCCTTTTCTGTGTATTAATCAAATGCACAGCAAAGATCATAATGTTAACTGTGAACAGCAGTCACATAATAACATGTATACTAATATTCTGACATGGGTAGTTATTAAAGCAAAACTACATAGAAGTCCAGCACTTTCTGCAGAAAGCTGAGTTCAAAATGCAATTTGACAAAAAGGAATAAAATAATTCTGGCAGCAGAAAGATCAGTTAGAAGGGTAATAATAATAACAACTAAAGAAGAGAAAGGATCACTGATCTTGGAAATCCATAGGGCAGGAATTAAACACTATAATCAAATTGTTTGTGCAACCATTTAGCATCTCATTTTCTTGCTGTGCAAGCTGAAGAACCACTTGAGACAAGCCATCTTGGAGAGTAACAAAGTACACCAATAACTAACATGGGATTAAAAGAATATTGATAGCCTGTGACAAGCCGCTTCCTGAGAAATGTTTCTTAGTCAAATAGCAGCGATCATTAAATATATGAGGGTCAGTCAATTTAATCTGCTCTTTTTATATGGATTAGTTTAGCAAAGTAACAGGAGAGACAATTAATGCCTCCACAGCTTTTCATGCCATGACACTAGCCCATCATTTTTAAAACAAATACTTGAAAGATGATTTTCTACATTACTGCATATGGCCATACTCATTTTAGCAACTACTAACAGTACTGATAAGGACTGACTTTATTACAAGGCACAATTATACATTCCAGAAAATCATTACAGTAAAAGTATATACTAACCAGTACTGATGGACTGACTTTATTACAAGGCACAATTATACATTCCAGAAAATCATTACAGTAAAAGTATATACTTTAAATAAACAGATCCCTAAATATTTTACATAAAGATTTAAACTCCTATACTTTCAAAACTGAAATAATAATCCTGGAGAGGCTCCACCCCCTCTGTGCCACTACTGAGTTTACCATACAATCAGACTTATGTCTAGGGACATCACACTGGCATCAATGAAACACATACAATACTTGAATGAAATGTGGTTACTGTTCAAGAGTGGAGAAAAGTCACATAAAAATTTAGGGCAGGAAGCAAAGAAAAATTCTCATCACACTCTATAGAAAACTCCTGTAGACTGAAAAAAATAAGTGTGACCTGCTTTGAAAAAACAGTATCTTACTATATGCCATAGTAAAGAACTACACACAGCTAAAGAAATACCAGTTTAAAGCTTCTATTTAGAAAGTCAGAGCACTGGTCTACAAAGAGTAATTAAATGAAACCCTAGAAGAATTCCTAATAGATAAACTATAATTAGAATTTGGCCAAGATGCCAGGGTAACACGCCAGCTTCTGATGGGAAGTATTATGAGCCATTTTAAGGCAGCCATAAAGCTCTTGCAAGCAGTACCCAACTGTCCAAGACCACCAGAGACCATCCAGCAGCCAGAGAATCTGATCCAAGATTGCATTTCCAACCTGCACAGATACAGAAAGTTTTGACAATGTTACTGGAGTTTCCAGGATCTCCTCAAGTAGCTGTTCATACAGGACGCAGCACTTCCACGCACAGATCTTTCAGCACTATGCTTTTCTCAGGTGTTTCCCTCTTGGCCCTTTCTGACAGTTGTTTGACAGATGATACAAATTGCCTGACACAGATTTTAAAGTCAGATATTTAAGAAAACGAATTACAGCTGACGTCTTTGGTGTAATGCTTTGTGACACAGATAGTTAGGGAAAGTGACACAGTTGGAAAATAATGTAAGCTGAAAGCATTTGGAACAGCTCAGGATCCAAGGTGACTTTGTGCTGTAATTCACTACTTTTATAATTGTTTTGTGATACACTTTCTGCGTGAGATACAAAGCCTGAGAGAGTCAACAGGTCTGTTTCCATTGACTTCTCTGTCCTTTTTATCAAGTCCTAGTGAGGCAGCAATTCCAAGTCAAAGCATACTCAGAAAAGCTTGTACAGAATTAGATCTTGCAATTAGTCTTTCAAACTTCACTCCTTTAGCATTGGTTGCTGAGTGTAAATTTCCACCTTTTTTGTCTTTATAGAGGAAAGAACTTTTCTTTGAGCTAGAGAGGAAGAGACATCACAAACATTTCTGCTTCATCGTGTACTCCCATAAAGAATTCTTAGCACGGTGAGCCAAATACAATTCCTGATCTTTTTTCCCTAGTTTGTTCAATAGCGAAGTAGGAAAAGAGAGGAAAACAAGTCTGTGCCCTTGATGTTATTCAGGTTGGCAGCAACTGACCTGATATTATTATTCTGGAAGCTTTCTTTTGATAGCTGTACATTGCCCCAAAGACATTGGTCAACTAAACAGCAGAGCTAAAAGCATGGTCCTCTAAGTTCAGTTTTGTTGGTAAAACAAAACAAAACAAGAAAAACAACAACAACAACAACCAACAACAAAAAAATCTAACCCCCCCCCCCAAAAAAAAAAAAAAACAACCCAAAACCAAATCAACCTGAAGATTGGGTGGACACAAGCTGAGTTGCAGATATAAACTTACTATCACTGCAAATTCTCAGCATTATTTGAGACTGTATGTGAGTCTTTTCAGGAGTGTAACGCCTCTACGTAAATAAGACATTTAAATAAGCATAATACAAAAGCAAACGAGGCCAAAAGAGCATTCAAGGAATAATTAGGTGGTACTAAAGAGTGTCACACTTTTTTTTTTCTTTCCCCCGACAGGCAGACTAAACTTTATTATTCAAAGTTTTCAACTAGCAGTTAGAAGAGAGACACAGAACATAGTATCAGGCTTGTTCTACAATTCTTTAACAACACATTGATGCACAGACACTGCTGACACCCAGGGCATATCTTTTACTCAGTTAAAACTAATTGTAAAGGATAGTTTAAGAATCTTGGAAGATTACGCAACTCACTCCTATAAAAACACAGAGGACAAGGTTGCAAGAGCTCATTTAGACAAATGATACTGTATCTGTTTCACGTAGAGAGGGAATAGGGTACAAAATATGGATCCTGGTGTGCATCTGAATGTTCTTAACTTCAGAATAAGTATTTGAACTTACTATTCCAGTTCTGGAACGTCATTAGCTTAAAATAATCATATAACACTATCATATACAGGGAAGAGTAGCAAAATCTGGCCCTGTGTTGCTGTGCAACAACTCAGTAAATCTGGCCCTACTTAAATTTCAGTGGCCACCAGCAGTGTGAAGTATTGCTCAGTAGGAGAAAATAAGGCAAATCCGCCCATTTTAATTAAAAAACAAGAATGGAATTAAAGGTTGCTTTAGGCAATAACGGTAAAGTTGAATTAACATTGATATGGGAAACATTCCATTTATCATCCTGGAATGATCACATTTTAACATGTTTATTGCATTTATTATTTCTAAGCATTTCTAAATTCTGACAGTCTATAGTAAACACGAAGAACTGAAAGTTTCATCTTGGATCACTAAAATGGCCTTGGGACTCTTGCATTCAGTTGCACAACAAGCTATTCATTGTGTTGGCGTAGAGAGACACTTAACCCAGAATTGCAAGCTGACTCAAACACCATCCAGTGGTACATGGGAGTTACTACATTACAGCAGCAGCTCCGTCTACATTACCTTCCCTTTACAAGAAAAGTAAAGTGTTTCAGAAAACTGGACATACAGGAAGGCAACTCCACCTCAGCTGAAGGGAAAATTGCTAAAACACAAACCTAAGGATATTGGGATGTAAAAGTAGATACAAGAAAAAGCAAACCCCAGCGATTACAGCTGCCATTTTATAGCAGACTTCCAATAAATGACCTTCAACAACTTGAGCTAATGAATCAGTCTCTACAATGAGACAATAAAAGTGGCTTCTGTGGATCAACCATCATCTCTGCACTGATTAGAACATGACATTTACATCTTAAAAATATGCACCATGTAATTCACATGCTCTTTGCATTTTAGTCCTGCTATGTCTCTCAGAGAGCAGGGTTCAGCACCACCCTATCTGCCTTTGCAAAAACCTAGGTTCTCTCCACATGTCCCACCCAGGCTTACACATTTTAAACACACTGAAAGAAGAGATTAAATAGCCATAACAGAAAGGAAGGAAGGAAACATAGCTGCTCCGTTAAGAAACAGAAAAGTTGTTGATTTCTTTCTAGACAATCACTGTTCTTTGCATCATTTGGAGAAAAGATTCCTAGGAATTACAATGTCATTGACTGTCCTATTGTAATGCAGCCAGACAAGAGACATTGTTCTTTTCCTCCTTTCTCTGCCATCTCAAAGAGCCTTGTACTGCTATAAGACTTTCATAAGGCACTTTACAAACATATTACTTGACTGCATTGCTGTACTTCACACAAAATTCAAAAGGAAAACAAACCAATTTGTAAGACAACAGCCTAGACCCTCCCTTTTTCCTGACTTTAGCCTAATTTCCAAAACATTCATATAATTGTCTTTCATATGTTTACCATTGCTTCTACCCATAACCTTTTAATCATAGAAAGATTTCAGTTAGAAGGGACCTCTGGAGATCATCAAGTCCAACCACCTGCTCAAATCAAGGCATACAAAGCATCCTATATATATTTATAAAAATATTTTGGCCCAGGTTCTCAGTTATGTTTGACTTCAGTGAAGATGTCCTAATTTACATTTTACTGCACATTTGGTCTTTTGTACAAGTAACTACAATTCCCTTGGCAGGAAGTTATTGTTATTATTTAAACACATGGAAAACTGAGGCAGAGAATTTGAATGCATCTCTATTTATCCATCTGGTAATCATCATTAAGATCTGAAGTTCTTAGGTGGGGTGACCTCATCAAAATATAAATCATTACACTATATTTCTACCTCATATGCTAAGCAGGATACTAGCTGAAGAAATTAATTCACTTAATTTAGTGTCTTAGAACAAATGAATCAGAAAATTTTATTTTAGAATTTGAGATATGCATTTCCAAACAAAAAACTCATGTGTTTCCTTATTGTATTTGTATTTTAATATCTTGGTCCTGGAATATTCTGACAGCTGTAAAATAAATAATCTAAATCATTATTAAAAGAAAGAGCAGCATATTATTTTTAGTCCTTAAATCATCAGAATTGTTGCTAAAGAAGAGAAAACAGAAATACATGAACCCAAGAAACAAACAAGCTTTATAAAAAGAATTCATGCCTATAATGCTCTTATTTGCCAGGAGTTCACATATTCATCCCAGCATGCCTACTCACATGAAGCATGCCAGAGACCTTAATGGGAATTCTTACCTTAACAAAATGACCTAGTAAATACTTAGAAATGGCCAACATAGCTCCTGATACTCAAGTAGCCTGGCAGAATAACCTCTCACTACATTTTATGCAAGTAACGAAACAGGATTATGTCAGCACATTTGTGTTAAATTTAATGCACCATAATTCACATACTGGAAAGTCTTCATGAGATAAATCATATTTTTAAAGATAGTTATTCTTTTGTATATGTATATACATTCATGAAGAAAAAAGGATGTGAATTCAACTACTGAGGAGCATTCTACAGTCAATAGTTATGCTGTCAGCAGCCAGGGACATGAGGTCCTGGACACAGGTTTCTCTGCGTAGGGCTGTGAGGAGACGCGTGCAGAGGAAGGGGTCCCCACACCCTGATGGTTAACGCACTGGAGGGCACGCACACTGCAAAGGGATTGCTTAGGTAACCGGCATCATACCACAGGTCTTCTCAGATCCCATCTGCCCCAGCCACACTGGGCTCTGTCCAGCCACAAAGCCACAGCAAAGGAGAGGGTGCCAGGGCTGCCAGAGAGGTAACACCCTCCTCACTCAGAAAAACCATAAGTCCATTAAAGTTCAGAAAACGTTCATTAAGACAAGTAGCATGAAAATATATGACAGTTGAAATCAAATGTATGCTGC
>NW_008795037.1:3119641-3135942 GCF_000699145.1 Aptenodytes forsteri
AGGGTGCCAGGGCTGCCAGAGAGGTAACACCCTCCTCACTCGACTAAATGTGGTGAGTAGGGATGCCCCCATCTTCAGATCAAGAGGTATAACAGCAGGCTTACGTACATATACAAATTATTTTCTCAGAAAAAGCCATAAGTCCATTAAAGTTCAGAAAACGTTCATTAAGACAAGTAGCATGAAAGTAATATATTACAGTTGAAATCAAATGTATGCTCCTCATTCCCCCTTGCAGATGAAAACTCAATGCCAACAAAACCCCTCTACACTCCAGTATAGAGCCAGAAATTTACTGCACGTCTGAACATGACTGATGCCATGGATGTCCTCCATCCAAAACCATAATATTCCCTACACTGTTTATATAATTTACGTCAGTTTTCTCTGTGGTAAAAGAAGCTGTAGCAAGAAAGAAACAGAGAAAGTTAGAAGTTTTCCAGAATAGAGAAGGCTGGCATCTAAGGTGGCACAGTATGCAGGAAATATGTTTTCTTTTAAAGCCAGGTGATAGCATAGCCTTTGGCAAAAGGAGAGAGAAGAGGAAGAACAAGAAGTGACTAATTCGGTAAGTAGAAAGAGTTTAATTTTTCACTTGACAGCAGTCAACTTCTTCATTTCCCAAGCCTCAGAATGGGTAAGAGTAGTAGATAAGCACATAGCTTATTCACATTTTGAATAGCAACAAAGTAATCAGTTACACCATCAACAGCAATAAACCAGCCAGCTATACTGAAGTTAAATATTCCATTGGAGCAAATACCTACATCTAACAGCTGGTAAGTCATACTGCTAGCAGCTTTAGGAAAAAAATCATTGCATTGTTTGTTTATGTTTTAGCTGATTTTTAAGTCTTCAGCTATATGATTTTTTTTTTTTTAATGGGAAGATAGATTATACAAAGCTTACGTGGTTTCAAAATACCATTCTATCTCTACATGGATATGCTGCTACAGTGTAGCTTCCTCTGCTGCTATAAGTTATCTATAAGCATTTATGCAGTATTCCACTTTATTCACCCACTTCAATCTTCCAAAATCTACTGGGTATGCTTTCAGGCTAAGCATATGAAAATCTTATTCAGTATGGTTGAAAACATGAATAAAAATGGGTGATTCTCCCCTGGTACAAATACTTTATCTAATTCTATAGGATTGTTTAGTGTGCTTCACAGATTACTAATATTTTCCTGACATAGACAGAAGTATAAGCCATAAATGTTTTGGTGTTTAGTTTGGTAGCCTAAACAATCCCTTCCTCCATTGAAAAATTTTGCAAGAACTCATTAAACAAGCTGAATTAAACATAAGATACTAGGAGACATTGGTGGCTAATGAGTTACATACTTTATTGAATGCACTGGCTTTTGATAGTGCAAGAGCAGAGAGCAAGCTGAAGTGTGCTGTGTTCTAAGAGTAAAGTAGCAAACAGCTTTGTCCTGATATCCACGAGGTCCACTGTAGGTCAGGGTTCACATTTGCAATAACTGTGCACCCTTTACTATTTGATGTGATGATGTCTTTTAAAGTCCACTTTTCAGACAATTTTATAGCCATGTTCAACTCAGAATGAGCTTTATTCCTGATACAGCATGAAACAGTTGCTTCTGTCAGAAGTATTTGGGGCCAATTCATTTGATTGTTGGAAGAAACAAAGTTAAACTGCTCTAGAGAGAACAAAGTTTTAAAGCTCATGTAGAGAACAAATGTGAGGTGCTTGTGGAGTGAACTAGCTTCTTAAATCTCAACTTTGGACTATAATATTTTTTTCAGATGAGACTTGTAAAGAGATGTGCTAGTGTGTGACATTTTATAAATATTCTAGACACTTTTCAACCAGAGCCTTAATGTATATCAAATCTTCTGTTAACAGTAACTGGTATTAAAGAATGGAAAAGCTTTATAACCTGCAATCTATCTATGTTGGATGCCTTTTTGAATTATACACTAGATTGGGACTCAGGAGATGTGAGTCCACTTCTGCAAGATGATTCTCGGCAAGTTGTATCATCACCCAGGACTTCCCCCCTCCCACATGTGTGGAAATTGTTGGAATCTGGAAAGGTTGAAATCCCATTTTTGTAATTTTATTAATTAACACTTTGTTTTTCTTATTTCAATGCTATAAATAAGTACATGAGCAACTGAGTGGCAACTAGATGCTCATAGCATACTCCTTATGTCCCTTACCAATGTTAAAGATCATGGGCCAAGGCTTTTACTTTCATTGTTTTCTATAAAGCTTTGGAAATATTGTGGTACAGTATAAACAGTGCTATATTTCAGATTTCACACAAGCATATATGTACTAGTGACCTACACTGTGAGACAGCGTATCAAGAGCAATGGATCTAGCATCAGGACTTCTGTATTTCATTGAGCTCCAGAAGGAGTCTGATTACATTCATAATTATATTGGGGAATCAGGTGTTGCAGCCACTAAGACATGACTCTTCTCTTGCTCACATCTGATTTACACCAGTATGAATAAAAAGGGATCAGGATCCTAGATTCCCTTAGTTCTGTGACCAAGTCGCTGCTGAATTTGGGCAAACTGCTTAACTAATACTTACTAGCAAAGTCCCTTACGTTGCTAAGGATGTAAAATGATATCTGTCTACTTTAAGGGAACTAGTGTTGTCCAATACCTACATTTATAGAATATTTTGAGAATCCTAAATAAATGGTGCTATTGAAATAAAAAGCAATATCACCCCCTTTTGACTTGAGCAGCAAGCCACTGCATAGGGACTCTCTTTCCATTAGGAGAAATTGATGATAAAGTCAGCTCCTTCTTTGACATTAAAAAAATCCTGTTTCCCTGAACATAAGAGGAATTAAACAGCTGGAGATGGTTTCTTTTCTCTTAATTCTAAGCTTTTTTTCCCTCAGCATTTAACTTAAAAAGCCCTGACACTTTTCCCAAGTAAATGCTACCAGTGTTCATGTGGTTTTGGCTGATGCTTTTTTACTGCTTTTTCTTTCTCCTTGCAACCTGTTTTTCCTGCATCATTCCCTCAAACAGTTGTGCTAAAGCAATACTCTATAAAGCCTCTCTGTCTGCAACAGCCTGAGAGGCCTCACGTGTGTCTTTGTTTTAGGCAGTGTCACGTGTATGTGGTTTGTTGAAGGCCCCTGCTGTTTCAGCTACCTGCTTCAATAAAGGGGCTTAAATGACTTCTTACTAACTTTCTAAAATAGAGGATGATGTCAAAGGCCCCAGTTTCAACCTACAGCAGTATTATCATCAATACAATCAATGACTAATAATAGCTATACAAAGGCAAACGTTTCCTGGCTGTTCTTAAGTAAGTCTAATCTTAAAGGTGGCATACAAAGCAAAACAAATTCAGGCAAAGATTTTCTTCCTTAAATACCATGCAAGTGGCAATCACCCTGTCCAGAAATACATTTTTAATAATTGTTTTAATTCCCTTTTTTCCTCTCTTGTAGACACTTCATATGTTCTGATACTACACTGGTGTTCCTAGAAGTTCTCATCCTGAGTTAATACCAGTATGGTGAAGCCAGCTGAACATGTCATTTTGCATAGGTACAATTAGTGCCGTATTTTGGACATGGTTATAGCTTAAGCCACTTTTTACCATAACAGCTTTGACAACAGTATCTCCTACTACAGTTATAGTAGCGTAAATGTGCTTTGACTAGTATGGCTTTACCCTCCACAGGGATACCTTTCTACTGGTAATGTACTTCATTAATTACATGGCTATGTACAGTTAAAGGAATGAGAATATTATGATATACCGGTACCAACAACCGTGCAGGTATTTCTGATGATACCTTCTGTAGTACTTTTACCTAACCAAGTTATCCTTTTTTTTTTGCCTTCCACCAAGGACATTCAATATAAAAAAAAAAAATTATTATTTTGATTTTTGCTTTTGAAGCTCATATGAAACATATTTAAACAGTGCCTGCAAAAGATAAGCAAACATTTGTCAAAGTTCTCAACAGTCAAAATGAGTATAGCTTATTAGTACTACCTTTAAAAGAGTTGTTTTATTTTACTTCTGTTTCATTTCACAATGAAAACTACTACAAATCCTAACTCAGGGGAAAGAAAAAAAAATACCAAAGCATCTTGTTTTGTCTTCAGGGGGAATTTTGCTCCTCTGCAAGAATAAACAGCACAATTAGATTCCTAATAAGACCACAATATTACATGGCATTGTTGTTGAACAGGTTTTCTAGTGACTTGTAAATGAGATTTTATTAATTACAGAAATAGACAAATGTGGAAACATCTTTAGGTTTTAGATCCCAAAGACACAAGACATCATTCTTTTGAGCAGGTGTGCCTTCCTGGGCAGCTGCTTAAGATTAGTAAACTATAAGCTCAGAATTTCATTCCTAAATATGGCTAAAGAATAAAATCTTTAGTCTGGCAAGTTGGAGTCAAACTGCCACAATAAGCACCTGTTGAGAAAGCCCATTATTTGAAGCTGGGAGTTCTGGGGTGAAAAGATCACTGTGAATTAATTTTGATTGCTTCACAAAACTCTGCATAACAAATGGTCTCTGACAGGGGTATCAGGAGACTTCCATTTGAAGGGGAGAAAAAAAGGGGTTTTTTTCTAGGAAGGTAACATAATCTCTGCAGTGACATTAAAACACACCAGTGGCTGCACTTGCTTGAATCTCTCTTCTGAAACAGATTGTATGTGCTTAGGTTACCAGGTATTACGTTTTGGGAGGGGAAAGAGAAACAATTGATATCAAAATCTTATCTAAAATATTAGCTAAAAAGAATATGGTCAGAGATCCATGAATCCTGAATTAAGGCAGTTATTTGCTCACAAGTTTATTCACAGCCACATTTCTGCGTGTTCTGGATTGCTATATACATTGCCAAAATGGAAAAGGAGGAGAAGAGAATAAAACCAAAGTTTTTGCAGTTGACTAAATAAATCATCAGCTTTCTTGTATGAGTTAACTCTAACAGCAAGTTAAAGTAACACTAATGATAATATGAATATCTGGTAAATATTTCTCTCACCTGGTATACAGGCTATTGAATATGAAGCAGTTTCTGTCTCTGAAAAGAAGTTTCCATCTGAAATATACAAAAGTGCTACCTGTCTATCATCCCCTGATTAAATCTAAGGCCAAGCTCACCACCTGTTTGTGCACATGAAGAGCGTAATATTCCACCAACTACTCTGCATGATCACTTTACTTAAGGGTTTCCTGCAAAATGATTTTCAGTTCATCCAGAGCTTATTTTTAGAACAAAAAGAATCACCAGATAGCACTATGCTTTTAGCTAATAATCATGATCCAGTGGACTTTATGCTTGATTTGTCAACTCTTAGCCATTAATATTACATGAATTACAACTTCTACGATTCCTTCAAAACTAACTGTAAAAACTATATACATATGAAGATAATAAAATGCTCATATCAACTTCCCTTTTTATGTGTGTTCTGTCTTTAAGGCAACCTGAATTATATCATCATCAGGGTATTAATTGCACCTACACAAAGATTTGGATGTGTTTGGATTCATATGGGTACCAGAGGCTTGTGTCCTTGCCTAGCAAAATCATTCCAGCCATAATAAATTCAGAATACGGCCACACATTCTGTTAAATAAAAATAATGGAAAAACTCTAGATAAATCAGATCCTGCACTTTGTTAACTTATGGTGTAGGTAGGAATCACTCTAGCATTAGACCACCAGGCATCTAATCTTTCCAACTTTTGCAGTATCTCTGCATTACACTACAGGGCACATGATGGCCACCTGAAAAAAGAAATACAGATGCTGTTCTATTTCATTCTAAAAACCAGACCGATATACTTTCACAACCCCAGAACAGAAATATTAGAAGACGTCTTCAAGCAATGATGCTTTGCTGTTGTAAATAAAACTGATAAACTGACCTGTTTGGAGTTGCAAGTAAACTCTGTATTGCCCAAATGTATGTCAGCTCCATTTACCTGCATATGCCTTTGACAACACTACAGTCCTGCAGCCCTCATGTCCAGTCCCTGCCATCCCAGAACCTTCCCATGATGGATGCACAAGGCAGGAGCTGACTGCACAAAGACAGTGCCTAGTATAAATCACTTATATTGGATGATTTGAGTTTTTTTCCCCACCAACTTCCCTCCCCACCCCCAAGCCTCAGCTATCCTGAATGTCTTAAAATTATCACGTTATCTCTTCAAGCAATATATTTATTATCTTGCTAATTCCATTCTTCATCTAATATAAGGCATGAAGCAATGGGTAAAAGTGAAAAAAAAGTCCCAGTGAAAAAAAAGTCCCAAAGATGTTGTTTCATCTTTTTCTCTTTATCTTTTTTTTTTTTTAAGATACAAGTCTTTGTAATAATGCCCCTGCAATTCTATTATAGCACATTCAAAAAGCAAAGCACACTAGAAAAGTATGAGCAGTGGGAAATATGTGATATATCCTTCTGCTTTTTTTCTTCATGTCTCCAAAATAAACTACAAGTTTCCCATGTTGAAAAGTTCTTCCTTAAGTTAATAAAATCTGTCACTTTCCATAATGGTTGATTTGAAGAAAGTCCACAGGTGCAGTACTCTGTTGTTCACAGCTTGGGAAGTCAAGGCTTATAATAAAAAGCCCTCTGTGTTATGGTCCTCCTTCCCCATCAATTCACATCAAGTATTATTAGAATCATCTGCCACCTCAGTGGTGCTTCCTCTGTGCTCAAACTGCAGAAGCAACAATGACATTTTACTGCTCTGCAGGTGCTGCTGTGTGTGGTCATGAACACAGAAGTGTGGCCTGCTATTGTTCTCCAGTAGCATTTTGATCTCAAACACAAAAAGCCACATAGCTGGCTGCCCTGTTCATTCTTATGCTGGGTTTACATGGGCGAGAGAAAGAAGAGGTGACAAGAGATGGGCAATCCATAATATTTATTTCAACAAATGCTTCAAATCTTTTTAAACATCATAAGAACATGGCTCATTAAACTACAACAGCCTTGAAATTGTGTTATAAAACCACAAAACAAAAATCAATACTTCTGCTGGAAAGGAGGTAATGAAATATATCGAGTTGGTTGAAAAGTGGTTTGTATGAATCATATTATTATTATGTGCACATCACTTCTACTCCCAATACTTAAAGTTAACAAACTAGGGAGTGCTTTCTTTCCCATCACTTAAACAGGTGCTACAAGGTGGTATTTATCAAAGTTATTTTCCAGACTCAATCCTTCTGCCATAAATAATGCTGGGATATAGGAGACTTAGTAAAGGGAGATCAATTCAGTGCGTATTTGCTACCTGAGCTTCAGCTGTTGTATTATTTCACAGTCTGATCAATACCGTGCTCCATAAGAGCAAAGGAAAAAGCCACAACATCACCCTGATGAGTCACTGTAGGTTTATTACTGAACCAGAAGGCTGTAACATTTCTGGTTTTAGTAAAGACTAAATTTGGTAGCAGCATTTGACTGCTATTAAGTAGTTTAACTCTCTGTTTCAAGTCTTTTGCAATGACTTGTCCAGATTTTCGGCAGTGTTACATAAACGCTTCTGGAATCAACACTACCTCTGCTGAAGAAAATCCTCCGGAATATTATTTAGAATTCTTTCTCATTTATTTTAAACTGGTGTTATTGCTTTTCAATTGAATCCAGAGAAATCTGGTACTTAAAAATATTTTATCACAAGCAAGCAATAATGGCATTAAAAAATGAACACTGAACAGTATGAGATGAAGGAATGGGAAGGAAGCACTCATGAAGGAGGCCTAAATTATTTGGTTCTTCCAGATGTTAATGTAGGTTTCTCACTCAGAAACTGTACTGTAAGGTTACATCAAACAAAACCCAGGAAAAATTTACCCCTCTCCACCCACAGACCTTCACATACACATATTGTGAAAAGTTTCTTTCTTAATGTCTTTCTCAGGAAAAATCAACCATACATACCTGGAAACAATAAAGAACAGAAGGAAGAAGACATTGAATAGTAACTGAATGAGACTAGCAAAAGGCTCAGCAGCTACTAGCAGCCACTGTACTCTCACCCTCCTCAGAAATAAAAACCCTGATCTGCCAAAATTGCCCATCCCTGTCAACTTCCTTTTGTAGTGTAATCAGGAGAAGAGAGCAAAAACTTCCCATACCAAAATTCATCCATTTAAAAGGACAATGCTATATCCACACAAGTCTTTGAAGAAGAAATAAAAAAACCCACATATCAAAAGTCAATTGATGGAGGGAACTAAAAGCAGTTTTTAAGACTTGCGCAGAGTGCTTAGATTAACTATTTCCGCCGAAAGAGAAAATACATAGTATTAAACAGAGTCCAAGCTAGGCTCTGGGAAGAGAGGAATACAGAGTATAAGCCGAGACCTCTGTACCTCTGATTTGCTGAAGAGAACCAAGATGAGATCAACCCTTGATTTAGGACAAACTCATCCAAGAAATTTCCATAGTTGCCACTGCTGTAGCCAAAAACTTCTCTGCACATCACTTCTTACACTATGAACATTGACAGGGTAGATTGAGCCATTTTACTGAACTTCAGCCATTCCAAAGTCTGCTGAATTGGAGATCTGTCCTAATAGATGTGTGTCCATCCCATCATTTTAGATAGTTATGGTGGCACTGGAAAGACTCAGAACGTCCACTCACCACCAGAGACCAGAAGCTTAGTTTTACACCCACACAGAAAAATCTCACTTCCTACAGCACGTGAGCTTCTAACCCCGGCTGGGGGCTCGTTCTGCAGAAACTGAGAAAATGCCATCCTGTAAATGAACATCTCAACTTCCCTTCAGCATGCAGAATGGACTAGTTTCTCCAATTCCAGCAGGGATCCTTTCCAAATTATGCTTTGATTTTACTACTTAACAGTAGAGGGAGAAAAGGTGCTACAGCTGGTAGCTATTGATATTTAATCTCAAATTTATTTTTACTTTATTGTTTTCTATAAATAGTCTCATCTTTCACCAGCTCTACTGCTGTTAGAACCTTTTCCAGTAACTGTCAACATTACACAGAGCCTTAACTCCTGAGAGAAAAAGAAAAAAAGAAAGGAGGAGGGGATGGAATACGAGAGACAACTAATAATCCTGAAGAAAGAGAGACATATCACATCACCACAGGACTCCCTGCTACTTCAGAGCCTTCTACAGTAAGTAACTATAGCAATTTCATCTGCTTAAGGTCAAATCTCCCCCAAAACTTACTTGGAAATGCAGCAGCCCCGATTAGGCCCTCTGCAAAGGGCTAAGAGTGTACTGCATACATCTCCCCACAGTGACATCCCATGTCGGCTACAGGTGCCTGACTACATCATGGCTCTATCAGCACATTGCCCCCCCACTCATACACATAAAGACTAATCAAACAACAAACTAATTGCTTTCCTTTGATAACAATAAAAAAAATCTTTTGGGGGAATGACGGACGGATGGACGGCTGCTGACCAGACAGGGCAGGCATTAGGATGACCTCAGTGTGTTTGTCTAGGATGTCAGCTTGTAACTGTCCACTGTCATGGGATTTGGGCCATGATTTTAAGTGACTTTGTGTCAACGTTTTAAAAGCCTGATCTTCAGACAGAGTAGCACTTTCTAAAAATCACGATTCTTTGAGATGGTTTAACTTGAGCATTATATAAATTGAAATAGCAAAATAAAGCATTGAACAAGCTTGAAATTTAGGCCAAGTTGCAAGAGAGGTGTGTGGGGGGGTGGAAATTGCTGCCCACATTCTTCATTTCTCCTGTTCTTATTGTTGTTACTGTTGTCAATATCTAATTTTCAGATAAAAAGAAAGCCCTTCAAGATGAGTAGTAGATAAAGTGAGGACTTCAGGCCTTAGTTGACAGTTACTTCAGACTCCTGATGAAATGAAACTCTCTCCGTTCTGTTTCTCCACAAGACAGTCAGGGAAAGAACATCTAAACATAAGCGTAACTTGCTGACTTGTATCACATATGGCCAGTGTTGCAAAACCCAGAGTTACCCTTTCAAAAGCAAAGATTGTCACTGCCATATACAGGGTTATAAAAAGCAAATTGGTCAAACAGAGAAAATGTCTCAGAGGATCCAAAAATATTTCCTGTCTTTATCATCATTCCTAGGGCTCAACAGTAGAGCAGACAATGGACTTACCTATAGCTGCATTTCAACACATGGCTGCACTACTGTGCTTGATGCTCGTAATTTTATATAGTACATGCAAATATATACTCTCTGGGAGAAAACAAAGAGCATCAGGCAGTATTACAGAAACTTGCACCAAAAACAACAGCTGCAGAGGACCCCAATCCGCACTTTATTTCAACGCACTCTCCACTACACCATACTGGCACTAGGCCTTTCACATCTTCCTTCCTACCTCACATACTACCCTCAAGCAAATCAGGAAGTCACTAAGGCAACAAGTCTGACCCTGAACTGTCATACCATACATCATCCAGCATTTTTCTTCTGATTAAATATGACCTTTACAATTCCACATGCTTAATTTTACCATTTTTTTCATATATGGGGAATATATAAAGAGAAATCCTTACCTGAAGTCCAGGCTGAAAGTTATCTGCGATAAATATCACTGAAATTGGAAATCAACTACAGGCACTTGTCTGCAAGGCAGCAAATGCAATTACTATTTCCTTGCACTGTGCCTGTGAAAGGGGTATTTCGTCTACATGGAAAATTTTAAGAGATTGTGGCTATATCCAGTAGTTCAGCAAAAATACAGCATCTCTTGAGACCTTTTGCAGTAACTGATGATTTGTTCTTACAAATACAGTAAAAGTGTAAGCACGTATAACGTGGCATTAACTTTTAAACTTCATCTGGTAAGTGGCAAATATTGTACTGAGGTACCAGTAGAGCACTTCCAGGTGTTCTGGTAGATGCTGAAATTCAAAATAGCCATTTTGTATTGAATATTTTATAACCATTTATATTCCAAGAGAGTAGCCATGTATGGTATACACACATTGTAAAAGACCAATCTGGACAGTTTCCTATCTAAATGTCCAAAATAAACAAAAATTAAAGGTAAGGAACTACTGTTAGCATCATTTTACAAAGTGCATCTAGAGATTAGAGCAACTTGCCCAAGGTCACACGTGCCCAGAGCCAGGGATGAAATTTACATTTCCTAAATTAGCCCCTCACACTTTAACCACAAGCGAAGGCTTTATACAAGCCTCCAAGGTTCCAAACCATGCACAATTAAAATGTAATAAATTCCATTCAACAGCACTAACAATAAAGGAATACGTGTGCATCAACCTAGTGCATGCATCAGCAGACAGAGGGTGAAAACAACAACAAAATCATCTGTTCAAACAGCACCGATGCAGGAATTAAATTTCAGTATTGCTGTCAACTTTTCATTTTCACTAATGGCTTTTAAGAAAGCCGGACATTTTTCCTCAGTCCATTGTACCTTTTCCCTCCATTTGACAAATATTGATTTTCATTTCCTCCAAGTTTAAGTGCATTGAATGCTATTGTGACTGGTTTGTTTGCTTTTTTTGTTTGTGTCCCAGCTTTATTGAGGATGCCAGCATGAATGCATAAAGCTTTGGAAAGACAGAATTGGTTTAATAACTTCTTCAAATCCAGGAGAGAACACAGGAGCCCAGTCTACTGTTTGGTATAGGTCAAGCAAGAAAAGTGACTCTAGGCGACTATCTAATGTCAGTAAGGAGACTGCTAAAGTAATAGCCTTTGTGTTTTAAGCTGTTACTGCTGAGCTCTGTCACAACAGGACAAATTATGGAGTGTTCTTCCTCCACTTCAGTGCAAAGTTAGTCATACTATCTTAAAAATGCCTTCGGTGGCATTTTAAGCTAAGCCCATTTGGTAGACAGTTAGCCCTTTTAGGAAGCTTGGTTTGGAAGGTAACATCTCATGAAATTCTGGCTCAGACAAGCTGTAGCTTTATGAATACTTTTCTGCCTGACTCACAGATACATAGGCTTAACTTCCTTTCGTAAGATGATCTCCTTAAGCTTTGCAAACCTGCCTCGTACATTTTGGACACTTCCTTATCTTAAAGTCTTATTCACCAAATAAGAAATCACTCTGTCTTTGCAGTGATATGAATAAAGAGTGCTTATACGATCTATTCCACCCACTCAAATATGGGAGGGGGGAGGAATCTCAGTGGACACAAATAAACGTCTGGACTGAAAGGGAAAGACAGTAACACCTTTAACTGCCACAGACACTTTTACAGAAATTGTCTGTGCAGCGCTCAGACATTCATCAGTGTTAGAAGCCAAAATAAGTTGGGCTGACCTAAGCAGGGGGTTAAATTAGTTTAAGTGTATCAGCACCAGAGGTCTACACTGGTATTACGGTATCCCCACAACTGAGCTAACTAGTGATCTAACCGTCACAAACAGCCTCGTTCTCATCAGCAGCTCTGACACAACTTGCCAAGAGAACTCAGTATTCAGCCTAGACAAGTAAACAGACACATAAACCTTTGAAATCTGTTCTGTCTCTCTATATATAATTTGCTATTCTCTGGATCCTCTAACCAACAGAAAGATAGGAGTTCATATGAATGCACATTTAGCATTGAACATGATTATCCACTTAGTTATTGTACATATGAAACAAATGTTAGCTTCACTATGTATTAATTGATATTTTAAAATCCCAATGAAAGGAAAGCAATTTAGAATTATTCACTGCTAAAGGAAGCCCATTTTCAAAACAGGCACTGCTTTGAAAAAAATTTTAACATTATTCAACTGGTTAGTCTCGCTGGCTCAGCTTTGAAATTCTTTTTCACGGAAAAGAAAGAAAGTAGTGACCAGTAGGGTTAAATCCATGATAGTGTGCCAGACCACTCAATTTTTTGCTTTCTATATTCAATCCTAAATACTGCTTGTGTTGCACCACCTGATGCCAGGTGCTGCAGGGCTTCTGCTACACCCACCTGACATTGTGATGCTGCATTTTTAAGACCTTTAAATAATGAAAATAGACCTTTGCACTTCAGCACGGCCCTGGTCAAGAGAGCTGTCTGTACAGATGATGTGAATGTCTGCTACCATGGAGAGACTTCTTACTTTTGAAATGAAGTGACACCAGGAGTTTCAGGGCTGATCGTTCCAGTGAGGACTTTCCTTATTAGCACTGGTGACAAAGTCTAATATGGGCATGGACATGTTTTTGGTCCCTATCTAACCTGAATTTAAACTGCTTTCCAAAAGTGACAGTAACTTCTGAGAGTTAAGAAGAGCCTGCAATTTGGGTTAATCAGTTAACTGCTATAAAAAGGAAGATGACATCACTCCTTACTCTGCAACTCTCTGGTAGGTGTTCTCACAGGTATACCATATGCTCAGAGTCAGCTGCATGCAAGATGCTGGCCCCACCCACCATATAGAGCATTGCAGAGAATGTCTTCAACCCTTGACTGCATGTTATTCACCAGCTCCTCAGTACTAGACAGACTTCTGCACTAAAGAAAACTTCTCTTTCCTGCTCTCCTGTTCTCACTCTTCCCATATCATTGAGAGATTTTGCCTCGTAAGAAATTTAGACTGTGGATTCAAAAATATGTGTCTAAAGAAAAACAGAAGATAAAATGGAAATCAAAGGAAGAGACTCATGGTAGGACAAAACTGTAATACAACTTGAGCCAGAAACTTAATTTTAATCACTGCCATGCTTACACATCACTTACCTGTAAAATATTCCAGCCACTGCATGTGATTCAGGGCTTCCCAGTATCCCGTGTCCCTGGAACAAGGAGATCTTCCCAAGGAGGAATCACCATGCACTCGCCATCTTCCAGGCATCTGCTAGGCCACTGCCTGAGGGACTGGCTCAGGGTAGCCATTCTAATATTATCTATAACCTGGATGTAAAAAACAGAAATATCAAATCAGGAAACTGAACATAAACGCAGCTGTCAGTAACTCTGTTCTCAGCTGAAGTTGCATACTTTCCAATTATTCCTGTTCTTTCCTATTAATATTAATATTTCCAAGCCTCTACTCTGCCTTAACTTTTTGTCTCGAGATAGGTATTTATATAAGACACTATTGTATGTAAAATCTTTAAAACATTATATTTCAACTCAGCAGTTAAGAGATATGTTGCTTCCGGCTTGTGTAAATAACTGTACCCACTTATTTGCAAAACATTATTTTAACTTCTGTCAACTGATATTCATGAGAGAAGGAAACCAAACAGAAAATGTTATTTCCATTAAAAAAAACCCAAGATAAAACTGGAGAAGTACTGAAGACCGGCAGGGAGACAGCAAAAAAGAACTGTCACGCTACAAAGTCACACCTTCTCCTGCCAAGTAAAACTGGCCTCCTGCAAAGACGCAACCAGGTAGCTTGTGACTTCAGGACTCCCAAAAGCAGGAAGTATGCCCCAAAGAAAAGGTCAAACCAAGCAGCAACTGTTGCATTTTGATGGTCAGCAAATATTCTTTCCAAAGCAGGGTTGGAGAGATTAGTTGACTGCTGCAGCAGGGAGGGCTTGCAACCTGTCCCTAAGTCTCAAGCCACAACCCAGCCTAGGAAGAAACACCGAAATCTATCCGACTTTTCCCCGAGAAAAGGGCTTCGGATTTGGTCGTCATCAGCACACGAAATAAGCCAGGCCATTTGCTGCTCCCCTTCCCTTCCCACCCCTGCCTCGCCAACAGAGAAACCTGCCCAGCCTATGTGCTGCCCTGACTCCTCTCTCTCTCTCTCCACTCTGCTGGTATAGCGGGTCCTTTTGATTAGCCCTCCACGCCTTTCATTCCGTCTGACCCGCTACATCTCCCCAGTTTGCCCCATGAAAGTGAAGTAACCACCCGCCGGGCTGCTCCGTGGCCGGGGGACCGCGGGAGGGCTGCGCGCCCCTCTCCGCAGCCAGGCGAACGGCGCGCCCCCAGCTCCTCTCTCTCAGTAGCCGCCACGTCCTCGCCTCGTGCATTCGTCCTGCAGCATTCGGGGAAACCCCCAAATTCACGGGCCGTCTGCTAGCAAAAACGTCCGTCGGGAGGGGCAGCCCGGCGGGGTGGTTTACCCAGCCGGCACGGGCCGGACGCCTCCGGCCGCTCCGCCGCAGGCTCTTCCCAAGCCGGGAAGTTTCACACGCAAGGAGCCCAATGTTTAAATAAATCACGTCTGTTTCTGTGTGAAGAAAATTACTGGGGCTGATTAAATGAATGCGCTGAACGATCGTTGGCGCTTAGAAGAAAAAGGAGAAAAAAAAAAAAAAATCCACCCCACTGTGCTTTATTTTAACGGATAAAATTGTGATAGGCGAGAAAGAGAGGGGGGAAAAAAAGGGAAGAAAACTTTGTTGCTAATGAGAAAAATGCGGCCGCGCAAACAAAACTGTAAAGAAAAAAAAAATCTATTCTTGAATAAGGATTAATTCAATGTCTGTGAATAGGAAATCCTGCGCTGGGTAATTGCAGCGAGGTAGCGCGGCGCCCAGCTGCGAGGCGACTCGGGCACCTTTGTGCGCTTGCCAGAGGACAGCTCTGGGGAGAGGTAACTTCCCCCGGTCCCCACGGCCTGGTGTCAAGTAACGGGAAATTTAACATTCCGCATTTCCAGAGCGATTTATTCCCGGCCCCCCCATTCTCCGACAGCTCGCAGGCGGAGGCCAGCCTGGCGCTCCGCCTGACGGGGCGGGGAGCCCGAGCCGACCCTAACCCCGCACCTCGCGGGGCACGGCCTCAGCACCCTAGGGGGACGTCCCCGGCTTCCGCAGCGGGCCGGACCGCAGCTCCGTTCGGGGGTGGCAGAAGAGAGGGAACGAAAACTCCCTCTGCAGCGCAGGGATAACAGCCCAGGCACCCTCCGCCGAGCCCGGCGCAGCGGCAGGCACGGGACAGGGGAACGGTTGATTCCTCCCCCCAGCACCCACCTTCGCAGACGGTAGCGAGGGAAGCATAAACTGAAACAGCAGCAAAAACCCAGCAGGGTAGGGCAGCGCACTGGCTTATTAGGGGAACCCCCGCCCAGCCGGGCTCAATCGTTGCAATCAGGCGGGCGGCTGGGGGAAAGGGTGTCCCGAGGAGCCTCGCCCGCTGCAGCTCCCGTCCCCGGGGCGGGCTCCTCGCGGCCTCAGGGCAACGCTTCCGAAAGGCTGGGAGAGAAAAGGGTCTGTCGCCCTTCGCGGGGAACGCCTGACCTTGGGCGAGGAAATGCAGCCCCTCGGGCAGCGGGGCGGCCCGTACCGCGCCCGCTCCGCGGTCCCCGGTGCCCGTTTCCCCCGGCACCCCCTCAGCGGGGCGGGGAAGTTACCTCAGCTGCCCCCCACGGCCGCCCGCCACGTCCGCGCCT
>NW_008795037.1:3135963-3143463 GCF_000699145.1 Aptenodytes forsteri
TGCGCGAGCTCCCCACCCCACAGCGCGCGGCGCGCGGGCCGAGGGGTGTCCTCGCGGGGCGGGCTCCGCCGGAGGGAATAGGGCATCCAGCAGCCGGGGAGACGGGGGAACCCCCAGACCCTAAAATACTGGAAAGAAAATAGCCTTTTGTTTTTCCTTTTTTTCTGAAAAACGCCAAGTGCATACGTTACCCAGCGGCAGGGAGCGTCCGGCAGCCGGGTGCCCGGGGAGGCTCGCTAGCGCCGGAGGGAATAGGGCATCCAGCAGCCGGGGAGACGGGGGAACCCCCAGACCCTAAAATACTGGAAAGAAAATAGCCTTTTGTTTTTCCTTTTTTTCTGAAAAACGCCAAGTGCATACGTTACCCAGCGGCAGGGAGCGTCCGGCAGCCGGGTGCCCGGGGAGGCTCGCTAGTGCGGGACCTGGCTTGCCCCAGTCTCGGGTTGCCTGCCGCCGGCAGGATCTCCACCCGTTCTCCGGCGGGGCTGAAAGGCCCTCGGCAGCCAAAGACTGGGCTTTAACGTGAGAAGAGGCTCCGAGGGCTGGAGTTAAAGCCGTTAATGAAACTCGAAGCCGCGTGAAGGAAACCCTCCCAGAACACTGGGGTCTGCCAACCCTTTCTTGCTTTTCTGTTGCGCAAATCTAAACTCAGTTTAAAAGGAGAATTAGTTAGTATTTCACTGATAAAATCATCAAAATCCGTTTAATTTACCTTTTTCTGAGACCAAAAGGTGACTTGAAATTCTTAAATATTCACATTGACAAGCCAGCTGGCTCTAGTGTACAACTTACATGTTAACAAAAATGCATATCATGTACCAGATGAATCATCACATTTGAACAGGAAAAAGTTCTAAAGACATGAAGTCCAAGAGGTATTCAGACTACAGCGTTAATACTTTACTAAGGATTCATAATCATATGAAGGGTAAAAGTCCTCAAGAAAAGTATTTCTCACCCCAGCTTTTCAGTGTTAAATCCTCTATGATGCCCAGTTTACAACTAGAAGGAAGAGCAAAGTGATTACTTCTTGTTTAAAAAGGCAAGCAACTCCCCCCAAACTGATATTAAAGAAAATCCCGTAACACAAAATACCTAAATGTTTGAATTGTAAAAAATATATATATATTTTCACATGAACATAAAATCGGTTATTCCTGTTGGGTTTTTTGAAGGCATAATTTGAAGGCAGCCAAACTGATTTATTTTTCATAAATGATAATGTGAGGAGATAAAACTCTACTGGGTGAAAATATTGGGCTGAATTCTGTTTCCCCAAATTCCCATTGACTTTAATGATCATTGCAGGTGCATAAGGGAAGCCAAATCATGTGCAAGGCCAAAGCAATTTTTTTTTTTTTTTAACAATCAAGTTATAAACCCCGTATAGCATACGGAGGCTTGCAAGTGGACATCTTAACACAGATATAGCAGCGTAAGCATGCCACAAACATACAATCTCATAGAATAAAATTAATATCAAATATAAAGCATTTGAACCAAATCAAGCCTTAAATGTGATAAATTATTTCCTTCAAAGGAAACTTACCTAGGCTCAATAAGGTCTTTGCTAGCAGCACTTTTTTTTATAAAGAAATTAAAAATGCCAAAATATCTACAATTTTATGAGGAGAAGGAGTTGAATAGTTAAGGAGAAATTTCCCACTATTAGGGGGTATGAAAAATATACTAGCAATTAATATGCAATACATATATGTATACCCATACTTACAAATATAAACACACACATACAACCTGGACAGTTCATGTTAACCAAGGGAAAGGCTAAATAATACAAAGTGATTACTAAATACAGGTACACTTTAAAAACACAGAGACAGAGAATTTTATCTGTTGCAAAAATGTATTTGATTACTCGAGTAAAATTACAGTATCTCTGCTGTTAGTAAGTATTAAATGTTAAAGAAACTGGACCTCTTTTCCTTTCAACTTTCCGAGAAAGTGCATGTAACAGTCCAAGGTTCCCCCTGCCCCCCCCAATACCTAATACAAAATAAACAAACACTATACTTGTTCCCTTGGTCAAGGAGTAGGGCTTGGTCTTGTAAGGAACATATGTACATTTTAATGAAAGTGATGTCTTATTGTATATACAGGAGCATCTACAGTTGTCCGCGGAAGTTGTTCAAGATGCCATACTTAGCAGCATTGTGAAAGTCCAGCACATTTTCTATAATGAATATACCTACAAGGCAAAATGTTACGTCTCAGTTTCAACTACCAAAACAACACTTCAGTATCTTCTCTAATAATCTGCGTGCTTATTACTGTACAGAAACGTATTAACATTTAAGACGACTCAAGTAAAAAGCACAATACAAATAACAGTTCAAAACGGAAAATGTTAAACCTACAAAAATTAAAGCAGTTTTAATTTTATAATAAAAATCAAAAACTGAGCTGTGTAAAGGACCCACACTGTTCAGTCTGTATCCTTTCAGTCCTTTTCTTAATTCTGTTTGGAAAAATTAAACAATGTGTTTGCTGATAAAATTTCCAGCAGGATCAAAGTGTACATTTATATACAGATTTTTATTAGAGATCTAATGCATCACTGAGGCATCGCATCAATACCAGAGTTCATGTTAAACTGGATATAGAAAATAAGTTAATGCCAGAATAAGATCACCTAGCAGAACAGACTTGCAACTGCCATAAATGTTACAGCAAGTTTACAGCACTCTAGTCGATTAGTATTTAGTTCAAAATACAGGAGACCAAAGTTAATGCTTGCATTTGTTTGCAAAGCAAGGTTATATCACTAATAAATAAGCTCTCTTAGAATTCTAGAAGTAGAACATGGTACAAAAGAAAGTCTTTGTAATGTCATAGCCTGCGGCTTGAAAAAAGCAACCCTAGGTTGCACTATTTGCAGGAATGTTATTTATGGAGTTTTTTCTAATTTGTTACAATTTCTTTGTTGTCTTCCACGAAACGTGTAAAACGGAAGTTTGTCCCATTTTCATTGCTTGCCATTTTCTCCAGACCAGCTAGAGGTGCATTGGGTTCTGAATTCTGGAGCTTCTCCAGGCTTCCTGTCAAGCCGCTGATGGGAGAGCTGCCACCGTTGCCCAGGCCCCCCGGCGCCGGAGGGATGCCGCCATTCTGGATGACGGAGATCTCGTTGGTCTTCATGGCCAAGCCATTGGAGAGTGCTGCTGCGTACTGGTTCCAGAAGCTGGAAGGGTCTCCGTTCCCTGACCGCGCAGCCAAATCCTTCTGAAACATTTCTGGGAACTTTACAGGATTGCCTCCTAGAAATGTCATGGGGCCATCTACGGAAAGTCGTCTGCCTCGTCTTGCAGGAGTACTGTTCCACATGTGAGTGCCCATGTGAACCTGAAAAGAAACAAAGGAAGAAAGGAAGAAACAAACAACCAAAAAATAGGGGTTGACAGGGATTTCAAACTTATTTTGATCACAGAAAAGGCAGCAGTCCATGAACATGTCCAGTCTTGTTACATATTGAATGGCACTAACAGCAGCAGATGCAGGGCTCCATTTCCCATCTGGAATAATACACAAACTTCTTCCGGATTAGCCCATCACCATTACCTAGAATACCCTGTTTTCCTGCTGAACAATGCATTGCTTGTTACTTTTTTTTTTTTTTTTTTTGTTTTTATTACATGTATTTAGTTTATAATGACTTCATGTTATTCTGTCAATTGCAGATAGCTGCTTTCAGGGCTAGAATTGCTATGTCCACTTTCATTGCAATGGTAAGTATTGTATTTGACACCCTTTACCCTATAAACGTCCTTTTCAGACAGGCAGAAAGTATCCTTTACTGATTGCTCATCGGAGAGCCTCGTGTATAGACAGAATGGCCTGAAAGTAATTATTCATCTCACATTACTGGCAGCAACCTCTAGAGAAATACTCTGTCAACAGAAAAATGTACACAGCAAAGTGCTCAACTGGTGTTCTAAAACTTAAGTATATTTGCTTTTTCAAACGCATATCAGTAGGAAATGTTAGTTATATAATCAATTAAAGTAATGCTCATTAGTTCCAGAATTACGTTAATAGTTTTTTTAAACACTCATCATCTTACATGATAGTTATGAAAAACAGCACATTCAAGAGCCTTTCACTTCTTAAAGAGGTGTGTGAGTTACAAAATGCATTTCTCTGTTAATTAATGCTCCTTACCATCATTGTGCTGTTCCGTTTCACACTCTACATAGACAGTCTTTGCTGGTAGATGAATTTTAATTAAGCACCAAAAACAGGTCACGCTTCAGACCGGCTGCCAACATGACCACTCAACAAGAGGCCATCTAGGTCTACCAGAGCTGACTAAACACACCATTTGTCACACCACAGATACCCAAAGGTACCACTGCTTGCAACATTAACAGATATAAAAAATTAAAAACCCCCAGCAAGGAGAAAATGAAACCTAAGAACAGCAAGAGGAAAAAGTACCTTCAGATTGCCTTTTGTTGTGAATGCTCTTCCACATATAGTGCAGGCAAAAGGTTTCTCACCAGTGTGTGTCCTTTCGTGGATCTGCAGAGCACTGGAGGAAGAAAATGTTTTCCCACACGTGTTGCAGTAGTGCTGTTTGGGGGTTCTTCTGGGGAGAGCAGGGAGCAGGACAGGGGATGTGGCAGAGGAGGACAGCGGCCCCGAAGCAACTAGACCAGAGGGTGCTTCTTTGCTATCCTGAGGAGAGCTGTGCACAAAGCCATTAACCTCAGTCTTTATAAGCGATGACAGTGAATTAGCGGGCATAACCGAAGAGTTCTGATTAGGGCCGATACTGGAACTGGGCTCAAAAAGTTGTGATGGTAGATCTCGCATTTGATGTGTCAACATATGCTGCTTCAAATTACCCTTTGTGGAAAAGCCACGATTGCAAACTGTGCAAATAAATGGTCTCTCTTTGGTATGACTTCTGTAATGAATGTCCAAGGCACTCTGACAAGCAAATGTTTTGCCACAAATGTCACACGCGGTGTTTTTAAATTTACCTCTATCTCTGAAAGGAAAGAGCATACTCAGAGACTCTTCTTTAATCATTTTATCAGTGTTACTAGACGTCAAGTCCAAAGCACCACTGTTAGCAGGGGTTGGAGACAAACCGTTGGCAAACTCACTTGGTAAAGCTCTTACTGGTTTCTCTTCGATACTTGGTGACTTGTGGTAATCATTAGTGCTGTTGGATGGGGACAAGGCCTGCATGGAAGAGGTAGACTCTGAGACAGCAGGGCTTCCAGCACTTTGGCTTTCCATATCACCACCGACAGATGACGAATCGTTAGTCAAAACATCCCCTTCCACTGACCCATTTTCAACCGACTTTAAGCTTGCCTGAAGTTGTTCAGCAAGTCCTGCATTGATCATCTTCATCTGATTTTCCAAAGCAGCAATACTTGACATTTCCAGGGGCAGAGGGGAAGAAGACAAGCTGTCTTGTGATGCATCCGCAGATTTAGGTGTATCTGGCACACTGCTGTCAGGACAGTCTTCCATGTTCTCATCTGAGAAGTTGTCTATATCATCAAAATTCTTATCATCAAAAGATCCCGTATCTGATTCCATCGACTCAGGATAGTTTTCCGTGACTGGGGTGTTGGGGATCTGCCCTCCCATGTGCATTCGGATATGCTGCTGTAGCACAACGGCGTTGGTGAATTTTTTCTGGCAGATCGGGCATGAATGTTGTACTCTCAGCGGGGGCATGGCACGGTGGACACTGTAATGAGTCTTTAAGTTGCCTTTAGTAGTGAAAGCGCGACCACAGATTTTACATTTAAATGGCCTCTCACCGGTATGTGTGCGATAATGCATTTTCAGTGCACTCTGGCAACTGAGAACTCGGTGGCAAATGATACACTCGTTAGGATCGGTTGCCTTTTTGTCGATGTTTTCTACCAGTTGCTGCAATTTCGACGTTTCAGATGCTGGCGTTGAATCCAATAGTCCTCCAAATGGAAACTTTGCCTTAAATTGCTCTGACATTAGAGGCATCAGTGGATTTGTAAAATTGGCGACACCGCCGGAGCCCAAGTCTGCTGCCGGTGAGCTCACGGAGCTGCTCACATTAGTGATGGTGCTTGTGTTTTGAGAGTTTTCTTCCATTTTGCCATTTGAGGTAGGCAAAGCACCAGCCTCTGCCTCATCAGAAAGTCCATTGGAAATTTTTGATGTGGGATCAGCTGTTCCCGAGTCACTCTTGACAGAGCAGGGAGGGCTAGCGGAAGGATGGCTAATGGGAATCGGCTGAGGCTCCTCAGTTTTGATGAATGGGGTCAAGCTTGGAATCGTTGGTGGGAGTGGCAGGCCAACAGAAGTCGTCAGGGTAGAGAGGACTGGCTTGCTGTCCAGCCAGCTCGTGACAGGTTTCTCTGGCGGTATAGACATCCCATAAGGAATACCCGTGCTTGTAGGAATATTGTCCAAATGCTCTGGCACCGGGTACGGATTCATTTGAATATGAGGGTATTTTTCTTTATGACGCTGAAAGTGGACTTTTAAGTTTCCCTTTGTGGAGAACCTGTTTCCACATATGTTGCATTTAAATGGCCTCTCACCAGTGTGAGAACGTAAATGAATCTGCAAGGCACTGTCACTCCCAAACACTTTAGCACAGAACCTGCATTTATGCTTAAAGAATGCCTCATCTGAATTACTTTTTGCTTCAAAAGCAGTTACATTTGGTGGCTTGCTTTTTCTTTGCTGTGCCAAGGCAGTCAAGGAGTTTAAATCCTCTGCAGGTGTTCCAACATTGGACAAGGGACTGGAGAAAACAGAGTTACTAGGGGTGGGCTGAGGTAGAAGTGGATTAGATGCAGGACTTAATAAACTGCTTATTGCAAAAGCTGGTGAAGATGATGCTGATACTGGTGGGTTGCTGAGCTGTGAGCCACCAATACTTGAAGCCACTTTTTCTGAGGACGGTGTTGTAACTGCTGCTGCCAATATGTTAATATTTGGAGAAGAGCCACTACTGGATGGAATTAGAGTGTTGCCAGGGTTGCTCTGAGGTAGCTGTATAGGGGGTAGCTGTTTCACACCACTGATGCTGGCAGATTGACTAGCAAGGCTTTGTGCTAATCCAGCTGCTGCAGCCAGCTGCTGGGATAAATGGGAACTTAATGTGGACAAGGGGTTGGCAGATGTTCGTAAAGTACCTTGAGAAGGGCTAGAAGATGTTGGCATGTCTGTATTTTGGGAAGCCAACAATAATATTTGGTGACGAATTTGTTCAATCAGTTGCAACTGGTGGATCTGCTGCTGCTGTAACGCTAACAGTTGCTCCATCAGGGCAGGTACAGCCAGCTTACTGTTTGATGCACCATTGCATCTTGCTTCCTGTGAGAACTGTGCTACTGCCACTTTAGTACTCTGAAGGTTTTCAATTATTACATTACTATTTATCACTGAAAAGTTGCCTAATGTTGTCAGATCCCCTATGTGAGGTAGAGAGGTTGTTACAGCTGAGGTACCCATTGTGGAGCTGTTACTGCT
>NW_008795037.1:3148463-3150947 GCF_000699145.1 Aptenodytes forsteri
CTAAATGTACAGGCGGGCTTGTCTTCAGGGAGCCAGATGCTACTTAGCATCAAAAAGATAAATAAGGTACAAACTAAACCATAAATATTTTGCAGCGAGACAAAGATGTGGGTTATGTAGGGGAAACACACACAGAACGGGTCTGAACTAACATCGGGTTTAGACAACTTCCACCATATGGGTTTCGGTAATTATTTCCGAATTGCATCTGCATAAGTGATATTTCACAAGGCCCTCTACACTTTGGGCTCACCTTTGGAAAAAACACAAGTGTCTGTATTCTGAACCGACAGACTGCAGTTACCGCACAAAAAGGCCTAATTACGTAACAAACTAAAAGCAGCCTAACTAAGCAATTATTTCTCTTAAGCACCCTGTCCTTCAGATCTTACTAAAGAAAGCAATCATAATTTCTCTCATTTCATGGGCCCAGTAATAATTACGTGGATGATCATAATGCTGCAGCAGGAATTTACCAAAATCCATTATTGACATGAAAAGGCACTGGTTCTGACAAGCCTTTATACACAAGGGCGGCAAATATTTTCTCTTCCTCAAAGCCTAGCTGGCTTATTTCTCCAATATAACTTTTGCCTTGGAAAATTACGCTCCAAGAATATTCTTTTACAATTTGGAATGCAATTCCAACCAACTAAAAAAAAAAAAAATTATAAAGTGTCATGAAAGTGGTTGGAGTTATTAACAAAAGGAAATAATCCCACAATCTCCTGCCCACTTCCTACCAGTAATTAGTTACTTGTTGAATATCATTTACACTGCAAGTAATTTCTGCTATTAATCTGAGAGCCATTCTGGTTAATCCAGTATGAACTTTATCAAATGTGCACACGCACAGGATTTTACAAGGGTAAACTTACTTATCCATTGATTGCACCAAAAATACATTTTAAGTGGAAAGTCTTCCTGGTAAGAGTGAACTGCATGAGCTTTGAACTTTAAAAAAAAAAAAAAAAAAAAAGAGCAGTAAAAAAGAAAAAAAAACCCCACAAAACAAAACATGCTGTTGCAGTCTGATGAACTTTTTTCCCTATCGAACTCTAGATAGGAAACCATAGCAGAAAGCTTTTAACAAACCAGAATTCAAATCAGATGCAAGAAATTTTCACGGGGCCACTCTATTCATTCGCTCAAAATACTGCCCAGCAGTACCTTACTGCAAGCGTCTTAAGGACTAGCGATGCTAAATTTGCCTGAATCCTGCGCAAACTGTAGATGAATTAGCAAACCTGAATTCACAGTATGAAAGGAGAAGAAAGGAGCGCTTGGAATTTCGAGGTTTTGTTTTGCAATTTCAAGGCATATAATGCAAACTCGTCCCCACCACAGCTCGCCCACCCTGTCTTGCTCGAGTGTGAAGCTGCTGCCAGGGCTGGGGACCCCGGAAAGGCGGAGGGTAGCTCTATGCTAATATTATTACAGCGTTCTGAATCCTGAAACACCATTACAAAACACACCCTCCAGGCAACTTACTCAAAACTTATCGTCCAACCATGTAAACCAGCCATAACCTAAAACCATTACTAGAGAGGGGCGGAGGGAGGATCCTGCAGATTTTACAATAAAGCACACTGCTTTTCCTAGGAAACCGGTCGGTATTTTTTAAAAATAATAAACTTTGTTATTTACTTATTTAACTTAGGATAGCCACACAAACTAAACAAAAGCTTCACTTCCATGCCAGCATTTCAGGCAAAATCCAACTTACTTCAAGTACATCCTCTAGCAACAGGCAGGAAAGCTGCTCAGTTAACATTCCTTTCTCACACTCCCACTGTCTTTCATTTGAAAGTGATGTGCAAAATCAGATCAAAACACTAAAACCAGAAGAAAACGGCTACTTCTAAAAAAGATACTTAGAGGTGTTTTGATCTGTTCCATCTACTAAAACCAAAAAGAGACAGCGAACGTCAAAAGATGCAATCATACAAAGTGAAGATGTGAAAAATCCCTCGCTGCTTTCCCAGCAAGATAATTTCCATTTCAGCTTTCCCTTTCTCTGCTCACTTTAAAAAGTTCCAAATTCTTTCATAGGAGGCCGATGAAAGACAAATAAAAACCTAACGTTTTCCCCAACTCCTGCTCCAAACTTCAAGAGGAAGTAGAAATAATATCGGAAGAAAAATAAATACTTTTACTGAGATGGGAAGGGGGATTATGCTGAGCAAACGGCAAAACTCGAGTGCACTCAAAGCGCACAAAACTCAGCTAAAAACCAGAAGTCGCCTCCCGGGAACCAAATGACTTTTAAGAAACGTTTCGGCAGGGCTACGCGAAGCGAGCGCTTATGTATTTGCTGGTTTACGAAGAGAGCGTCCCAGGGATTTTGGAAGCCGGGTACGTGCTCACAGAGGCAGGACAACACCCCGCAAACTTTCCGACTTGATTTATCGCACGGAGCCCAGTACCCTCGCCCCGCGTTTCGCCGCCGCGCAGCCGAAGAGCGCGGGCACCGCAGACGGCACC
>NW_008795037.1:3153871-3154185 GCF_000699145.1 Aptenodytes forsteri
GGCTCCGGCGGGCAGAGCCGGCCCGGTCCAGCTGCCGGTGTGCCCGTGCGCTCCCCTGGGTCGCTGTTTGCGCCTAGTCCTGAATATTCATACCGCCAGGACCGTGCGGGCACCGAACTCCTACCATGTAATACATCACGCATCAAACTTTTCCGGCCGGGTGTTCCTTCCAGAGGAGGAACCTCTTACAAAGAAATTTCACGATCTTGAAATAAGAAGTATAGTTGCAAAGAGGCTATAGACGCTGCTATTTTTAATATCTCGTACATCCAACGGTGCACATACGCTGTGGACGAATGGCGCGGGTGCCCCCT
>NW_008795037.1:3154208-3163002 GCF_000699145.1 Aptenodytes forsteri
CCGATCCACCTGCACATACGCTGTGGCCGAATGGCGCGGGTTCCCCCTGCGCCCACGACGCGCTCTGCTCTCCGCACGCCTTCGCGTGTCAGTCTGGTCCGTGCGCGAAAAGTTACTCTGTAAAGTAAGCCGAGCTGGGAGAAGCGGGAGCGCAGGCGATTTCTTTTCCTCCACCCTGACCCATCTAGCGCTCTCTCCTCCCACTCCCCCCGCTGGATTATTTACTCTTCTATAGAAGGTACTCCTTTTCCCCGTATTAATATTAACAAACTCTCTGCAAAGGCAAGAGGCTGATCAGATACAACTCATTTCAATTTCAAATGAGCCGGTAAAACCTAGAGAGCGAGCGAGAGGAGAAAGGAGAGAGGGAGAAATCTTCCCATACGAGGAACCAGCTCACTCGCGTTTCCTTCTCATTATTAAACGAAAGAGACTGTAAACCGTTTAGCAAGAAGGGTGAAAAAACCAACAGCCGCAAAAAACAAACAAACGCACGCATACGAACCGAAAAAGCCTCCCAGGTGCCACTCCAGTATTTAGTCAGCGTTGCAAGGTGGTCACTGACGCCTCTTTTCATTTCTGCACAGGGCGAGCCCCCTCCCTCCCCGCAGCATTTGGTACAGTAGATTTTGAGAAAAAGACAAACGAAGCTATCAGCGGGGATGATGTTGAAGAATGAAGATAATAATGTTGCTATAGGTGGTACTTCACATGACATTATTTTTCACTGAATATTTAAAGAGATGTTTCGGCAGAGATGGATACACTCAGCGCAGGCTGTCACCCTCCTTACCCTGAGACAGTGGGAAAGAAACCGAACCTGAACGTATAGAAACGCACACGTTACTTATAGCTAGCCACACGTAGATGCACACAAAATACCCACGCGGATCTATTTACACATCTGTGTCGGTATTTCTTACTGTATCAGTCACTCCATTAGCTTCCCACGGTTTCTAATCTAGCCGCTCTCCCAAAATTATTCGCGTTTACAATTTCATTATACATTTGTCGATTAAGCTTAAGACAAATTTCCCCAGATGCGCAGTACCTTTGCTTCGTGGCTGGCAAAAGGCGGCCGTGGACTGGTAATTAAAAAGCAACAACAGCAACAAGAAGAAGAAAAACAGTGGTTTGAAGAAAAAGAGATGAATCTGGAGAAGTTAAGTTTTATAACTTTTTTTTTTCGTTTCTCTTCTCCCTCGCTAGTGTATAAAGCTGCGCCTGGTATTTCATCTAGGACCGCTTGATTATTTATTGTTTGTTTTCCTCTCCTTCGCTGGGGGCCGGGAGGGGTGGGGAAAGGGTGGGGGCAGAGCAGCATTGCCGGGGCTAGAGAAAAATCGGTCTTTATTGTTGTTGATAGCAATACATCAATTAAACGTCATTGTCTCTAACAGAAGTTGTGAGAGTTCACAAGCGTAAATACTCTGATCTTGGGTTTTCCCTCTCGAAGCTCCAAATGACAGTGACAGATATTTTTCCCTCCCCGCCACACCTTGGAGGGTTTTTTTTTTTCCTTCGGATTATTCTTTTTAATGGAGGTGGGAGGCTTTCTAATGTGTTTCAATGCAAATCAGCCCGGCTGGAAGACACCCGTGGTGGGGATCGATCTCCAGTTCATTGAGATGAGCACTGAAGGGAGATGGTAAACAGGGGATAATTTGCAGTTCATTCTGCCGAGAGACGATTTCAATGAGATGCAACACACTAGACCGGATTATTGTTATTAAGGTTTGCAATCAGACACAACACCCTTAACACGCAGGGGTTAAAAGCCACACAATCCCCTCATAGTTATAATACATCGTTAATAACGATCTGGGGGGAAAATCCCATTGATTTCATATTTTCTGCAAATTTTCACCTCTGGAGCAGCTCGGAGGGCGGGCTGTGCGCGGAGCAGCCGCTCTGCCGGCGGAGGCACCCGGAGGGTCAGCCCAACCTGCGGCACCGCTTCGGCTCCACGCTGCCTCTGCCAGAAACTAAAGCACTGTCAAGAAAACGCTTTCTCTGTATAATCGAACCATTCACATTTTCACACTGCAAAAATACCCGCTTTTCAGTTAGCAGGGCAGTTGTTCTCCCTCCCCCCCCCTCCTCTTCTACGTTCTCCTTTTGCCTTTTTCTTTTAACTAAAAAACATACACTGCACAAGAGTTTCAAACGTCGCTACAGCTGACCTCTCAAGTAAGCCGTTTTCCAGCTAACACAGGTTACATATATTTCAGAAATGTGTGTAATTAGGGGCTTCCAGATGCTGCAGTCAGCTGGGAACTTGGCTCTGTGCTCCGATGTATAATAAACTTTTGAGACAGTCCTGGGGCGCAGCCACCCAGGGGCAGCGAGCACCAGCTATCTGGAATTGTTTTATTATCAATAGCCTGGATCACGCTATTCAATACGGACATTGCAAGTCCTGTGACTGTGTGGGTTTAGGTATGACTACTTTTGTGGACATGCTGTCAGCTCTCCCCCCCTAATGATAATTCCCCAGAAAAAAAAAAAAAAAGAAGGGGGGGGGCCCCAGAATTGAATCTTTCCCCATTTTTACTGACAACTAAGAATTGATCATTGCTCACAAACACAAGCTTTTAGCCGCATAATTGAATCGTGAGCAATACGGGTTGAGCTAAAGGAAAAAGGGGGAAAAAAAAAAGAGGGAAACAGCCTCCTCCTCTCTCCCCCAAATCCCAGAGAATTGCAGTGATGGGGAACTCCCCTGCCCCCGAGATAAAAATGAACATGACTAATGCTATAACCGGCCAAGGTAGGATTATTTAATTCAATTTTCTTTATACATTTGCTGCCTTTTGTTTGACCTGATGGCTGGCAAATTTTTACACCTAGCTGTCCCTTTTGAGTTTATTGATGAAGGTGCTCCTGAAATGATTATCAAGAGATTTACAGCCATCACTACCCACCTACGGGAAAAGTAGTAAAATCAATCCCTCAATCAATCAGACCCCTCTGTGCATATCTTTTTAATCTGTTCTTTTAGCTGTTTTATTACAACACGAGCATTAAATATGTTTGTTTCAAATTTAACACGAATGCCTCCGAAGGACTCTGTCAATTTAGACATAAATCATGAAGTAAACAAGCTGGATGGAAAAATCCTCTTTCTCGGACAAGAGAGTTAAAAACCGAGGAATAAAAAAATACCAGCAATATCCTGCATCAGTGTATAGGCAACTGTTCTGTATGTACAGCCCACAAGGCAGAAAAAAAGCCATACAGAAAGATAAATATGCAGCACTGCAAAAGACTTTCATGCACTTTTACATGACTACACAGAGAATCTGGAGAGTGCTAGTAATTACAAATACTCTCACATCCTAAAGCCTATCATTATTTCCTCTATTTGATATTTTTTTTATAGCCGAATGTCTTCTTTGCCATGTTAAAAAAAAAGCTTGTTTTTTTATTAAATACTATACATTTGAGAAAATTTCTTGATTTCAATATTATTCTTGATCCCAAGGTATCACTCTACCCTTTATATACCTTTTTTTAGGTTAATGAAATAAATTAGAGGCTATTTCAGGTAGGCTGCTTAGGTCAGAAATCTTTCCCACCGATCTGTTCCATGGTGGTCATCACGTATGGACAGAATGAGTCTATTAGTTCTATAGACAACCAAGAATTTTATTTGATGCCACAGGGGAAGTTTTCTCTGCAAGCCACATGCCTTTACATCACAGTTTAATTTTTTTTATATATATGTATCCTAGTGTATCACAGCCAAATAAAGCCACCATGTGCCTCCACCAGCAAAACAGAAGTTTAGAAATGAAGTGACACAGATTTCTCCTTAGATACAAAATTTTAAAAACCATTCTGGGCTGCAAAGGCATCTTCCAAAGACATATTGTGATGTCTCTCATCACAGAAACAGCTCTGGGTAGAACAGAAAAAAAGAAAAAAAAAGACACTGAAATATGTACATGTCAAAAGAAGAGTCATGAAAAAATACATCTGATATCGGATGATGAGCTATAACTAGCTATCAGTCAAGATTTCCTCCAAACATCCTGCTTTAAGAAAAGTGCCTTTATACAGTAGGAAACGTCACAGTCACAATTGCTCTGCACCCAGGTGTCTATTCACGAGAGTCTTAGTGTCGACTTTTAAAAAATTATCATAGCTATCATTTCTTTATCAAAGCACTATTTAAAATAGTATAAAATATGGAGGTGGGAGCCATTTAAAAGCAAATGAAGGAGTAGGACTGAGGGTTGTATTTTCCAGCATATTTAAGGAAAAAAAAGTGTTCTTAAAAAAGTGTTCCCTTAGGATTTGCTTACCTTTGAAACAAAATTACACAAAAATTCTGTAGTCTGTTAAAATACAAATACAAGGCCAAAATTTCACATGGCAATTGTCTGTGAACTAGAACATACAGATGATTTTCTACAAGGTAATCATCTAACAAAGTAAGACCTGTTGTTATCACAAAAAGATTTTCACTGTCAAATCAGATTTACAGAGCGTGCATTTTTACTTACATTTTAAGGTTTCATTTATAATCTGGAGAATATGCAGTGATTACAGGATAAATATGTCTCAAACCTCAGGGGAAATGTAGCCTGTAGAGTCCCAAATTTCTTGACTGATGAAATGAACCTGACAACCCCTCTCGTTTTCATGACACATTTTTGATTCAAATACAGTGGAAGTATTTGTAAGTACATACATTTTGTTTGCATAATATTGAGGTGCCCTGATTAATGCGTGGTGTTTACAACGTGAAAATTGTCATACTTTCTGCATCAACACAAGAAGCTTGGCTTGGCAGCCGCTAGTTGCAATAAAGTAAATGCCTCATGAATAACGTTCTGCTTTCCATGCCTGAGCTAAGTAAGAGTCCTCACAATCCACCTTTTGCCCCCGCTTTGGGCCAGCCTGTTAATAGAATTGGTCTGCAATAGCAGTGTGCAAAATTTATCCCTCTGAATGTAAATACGTTTGCTCACAGACTTGCACATGCATTACCTGCGCCTTGTGGGGAGCCCATTGCGTCGTGGAGCCGTCTGATCCCCCAGCTGCATTTTTGCAGTTTTCTTTTCTTCCCATTAGTGATCATTTAAGGTTCAGATGGCAACAACAGCCATCACCTACCTCAAAAGGTAACTCCAGGAGTTTCTGATTTCTTAAAATAATTCTGCAGCAGGCAAGAGGGAGAAGAGTTGAGCACTAAGCTGCCAGCCAGCTCTTACTGAACTATCAGCAGATACTACATCAGTGACCCAGAGATAGCCTTGAAAACTACTGCTCCATAAACCCAAGATCCTACAGTTGCCACCTAGAAGATGAAACTCGCTATTTTATTTCCTTCCCTAAGAGAAGCTCAAGTCACAAGATTCAAAAAAGCAATCCTCAAAAAGAGACTTTAAAAAGACAACATCCTTCCTCACAAATCCAGAAACCAGATTTGGGTTTAGAAAAATTGTTTCCATCCTTTAATGCTTATATGGTAAGCTTGGACTTCCAGCATGGCTGTGCAAACTGTTTCTTGAATCTCACCCTGATTTACATATTCTGTGTTACAGTCCTTCTTCACAGAACTTCAAATACCATCTCAAACGGAGTGTCCAGGATTGCAGAACACGTTTATTTGCATGTTGTATGCAGCTTTCTGCAGTCTAGCCGGCTCTCCCCAGGACTGTACACAATCATTAAGCTAATCTGAGCTTGCTCCTACCCACTGACACCACAGAAGCACTGCCCAAATAAGAATTTAAAGCTTGAGTAAGTTTTAGATCATACTAAAGGCACTTGGTGCAAAATCATACATGCAAAGACAAAGGTAGCCCCAGTCTGTACTGGTTCAGCAATTCAACCATCATTATGTCATGTACGTACTGCAACAGGCAGAGCAAAAGGGGAAGAATCATACTTGAATATAAGACAACATAGCACATCTAGGAAGAACTTACATCAAACATCAGTGCTTATTCTACATCCATTTGTAAAGCTGCAGGATACATCATATACTCACTTCTGAGACCGTGAAAAGCCACTTTTTTTGTCCTCAGAAGTTTGCAATGCAAGTGCCCAATCCTAAACACGTTATTGGTGAAATTCATCCTTGTGCAGGAAGCAGAGCACTGACAGGGTAGCATGGGCAGTGTTTCAGTCTAGAACTGCACATGAGCAAATTTCCAGCAGGGGCTAACTGTGATGATCAAATATGTTGTTTCTGGCCACTGTCTGTCACTGCCCCATGCCTGGAAGACACTGTCCCCCCAGCTGAGCTGGGGCAATTGGCGGGTGGGCTCTCCCAGTCTGTGTTGCTCTAGCATTAGCAAAAATGTTCGGATGGCATCCTCCGCCAGCAAGGGATGGAAATCTCCTGCATGGGGCAACACTGCGTGGTATGGTAACTTCTTAAGCTGTTAGAGCTGTTTACAAATAAAATATGCGTCTAAGCTCCCAGTCTATACAAACTGATTTCTGAGGAGCTGTAGTTGTGTGAGTGTGCCAGATCAGGCCCATTACTAGCTTCAGATGAGCGTCAACAACAGTTACATAGAAAACAGATCTAGAGAAGGCACCCGTGACAACGATTAGCGTGTAAATAACATACCTCTTAGTAAGATGTCTTTTGTTAATACCTTTAGTTGACAGTTGCATACCTTTGCACTCCCATACATTTTAGGGCTTGAAGTCACTCGCTCTATCTCTAAATTTTACTCAACCTGGCTTCTTCTGCAGTTGAAGCAGCTTCCACTTTTATGCTGCATGAAAGCACAAGCAAGGCTATAATACATAAGAATAAGTGTTTCATGAAAATATAGAGCCAAATGCATTATAAATGTACTGAATTAAGTGGAATTAAACAAAGAATAAATATAGTTCATTCCCTCCTCCCTCTTCAGTACTGTCCTCTCTGACACTGTACATGTAATCTCACAACACAGTAACATTGCTGCACTCACTCTGTTCAAGCAATAGCATTCACTTAGTCTGTTTCACTCCTAGAATTTTCTAATAGCAAAATTCAATTTCAGCCAGTGCTGCTCTCCAAGGGCTGCCAGACCTGCTGCTCCTTTGCCCCACTGGTAATGGATTGCTCTAAAGTAAGACAAGACCTGCCCGTGTTCAGTGATGGGAGTCACACTGAGCTGAAGCAATTAGGTAAACTCAGTGCAAAGGTAAAAAGTGAGATGGACGTGAGCCTAATGGGTGAGAGATAGGTAAATCTACAGGGCAGCTCAGGGCCAGTGCTGCCACCACCAGCCACCACCACCAGCAGAGCATGCAGCTGCCTAGGGCTGCAAAATGTTTAGCAACACTTCCTTGTGCTAGTGACTGCGCCTTGCGAGGGGCCTACGTTTAATGTTTTGCCTAGAGCAACAAAATCCTGTAACTAGCGCTGGTTGCCATATTCAGGGGAGCCTGCAGGAATTGCTTGCTGGTGACTGGGAAAGCACGCGCTGCTTCTCTAAGCAAAACAACTATGACATTTTAGGAGTACAGCTCCTTAAACCACCTGTTCAAATCTGCTCATCACAGGTAATCTTGGCTCTTCAAGGGGATTACTCAAAGACAATATAAATACTAAATAACGAAAGACAAAAACTTTTACTGGCAATTTGCATCTATGTTTTGTGGTAGCACACAATTATTTTTGCAATAATTGTAACTGGTGACACACTGCAGAAAGTTCTCATGGGATTGACTCTCCTTTCAGAAATGAACTGTAGACTGTGTTTTACATTTCTTATTATTCTGCTTCCTTATTGTCATTCTCATAAAATCAATCAAAGCGATAACTGGAATGTCTAGAAACAGCCAGAATTTAATCTGGAAAAATTATACACAAGTATATCAGCAGTGGAAGTGTATCTGCTTAAAGGAGCTATGTATCACTACAGCGAATGCAATGCTCTATGCTTGAAGCATTGGCGCATATCTACAAGATTATACTAATTTCAGTGTAGAAAGATGGCATTATGGAATAGTGCTTGGAAACATGCATGTTATAAAATGAAAAATAAATATATGCTACAAATTTTGAAATTAATTGAAAATACTTTAATTTTATGACACAGCATATTGCAGATGTTTACATTGTATTCATTAAATATTAGCAATAAACCCTAATCTTACCCCAAATTTTGCTAGGCCCAAGACTTTGGGGAAATCCAGGTGTCAGCACAAACTTTGTAGCTCAGGCACATGACTGAATTTGTCTAGCTATCGGTAAAGCAGCACAGACCTTTCCAGTGTTTCTAAATACAATCTTTTTATAGGTCCCTTTCCAACTGGTGTATGAAAAGCCCTTTTTACGTGGGATATACACTCTTTTCTAGGGTGGAAGAGAGATCAGTTCCCTTCTTTGAATGATCGAACTAGGTTCGAAGGGGGAAGGGGATAAATATCGGTAAAGCAGCACAGACCTTTCCAGTGTTTCTAAATACAATCTTTTTATAGGTCCCTTTCCAACTGGTGTATGAAAAGCCCTTTTTACGTGGGATATACACTCTTTTCTAGGGTGGAAGAGAGATCAGTTCCCTTCTTTGAATGATCGAACTAGGTTCGAAGGGGGAAGGGGATAAAACCAGCCTCACTAGAGATGACCCTAGGGGTGGCATGCCAATGCTGGGGGCGAAATCGGTAGCCCAGCTCAAGTGCATCTACACCAATGCACGCACCATGGGCGGCAAACAGGAGGAGTGGAAGCCATCATGCAGCGGGAGAGATATGACTTAAGTCGCCATCACAGAAACATGGTGGGGTGACTCTCACGATTGGAGTGCTGCCATGGATGGCTATAATCTCTTCAGAA
>NW_008795037.1:3165571-3228998 GCF_000699145.1 Aptenodytes forsteri
TGGTGCTGGGTTGACGGTTGGACTCGATGATCTTGGAGGTCTTTTCCAACCTTAATGATTCTATGATTTTATGATTCTATTCTATGATTTCTTATTCTGAACTGCAGAGACCATGCTGGAGGAGTTGAGGCATTGGCTCACCAAACAGGAGAGGATACAGGTGAGATACTGCTTTCTATAGCATATAAGGCTCTTTCTACACTAAAGACACCCCTTTGACTGCCAATCCTGGTCCCCATTTAGGTAGGTAAGTCTTCAGTGGTGGAGCCACATGGCCAAGGACCAGGGCAAAAACTGCCTTGGAGGCATTTGGCCTCAGTGCTCCAGTGGTCCCGTTTGCCTGTGGATCCTATGATTTCAGGATGTCCAGGAGGTTTGTGTGTAAAACTTGTCATCCTCTTAGAAGAATACAAAGGAAATTTTGTAAAGTTTCCCTCAAAGCATTTTTTCAAACCACGTGGATGTTACTGGAAAGGGATTTAGTCTATCCCAATAAAAACACTTGCACTTTTCAATACATAGCACACAAATTTATCAAGTGGCTCAACTGCAATGCATTCTAAGTTCCTTGAAAATTAAAGGCTCGACCAGTTGATCTTTCAAGGTCCCTTCCAACCTGGGCTATTCTATGATTCTATGACAGGGCAACACAATTTTACATTGGGCTATACTATTTGCATATTTACTGCTTTATGATATCTTTCCAAATCAAATAATCAATATAATTTGGACTTTATTGTGGAAAGAATGAAGCTGCTTGACTGACACATGATGGTGTATTAACTGCATTAGAAGCTCTGGCTCTTTTATTTCTCTTTCACTCAGAAAAGGGCAAAAAAATCTGGATTTGTTCTGTACAAAATTGCAGTACTGCAGGCTAAAACTTTCCTTCTCAATCTAAAAACTTTCCTTCTCAATTTAAATTCATTTTAAATTGTTATGCTTTACAAACTTCCAAATGGGATTCTAATTGTTGACAGACATTTTACATTACATGTGTCTATCACTTTGATTTAATATGCATTTTCAATGAAATTTAAAAAAGGCCTCTAAGGTGGCAATTTAACAGCAAGACATGCTGTGAATTTCAGATATCAAAAATATCTAGTTTTCAATTTTTTTTTGTACATGTGAAAATGGCCCTCCAGGAAAAAAAAAAAAAAATCAGAGAATGTCTGTGTGGCTGAATTATCAGAAGCTAAGTATCTCCAAGAATATTACCTGCTGTTTTAGTCAATCACAGTCATCAGAGACAAACCAGGTTTTATATTTATGCAGCATTTCAGTAGTGCACTTCAAAAAGTATTAACCATGAAAGAAATAAAATGTATTTGGAAATCCTATGTCTGGTTTATTACATCTCATGACCTGATTTAATTTTCTTCTACAGAAAACCTGCATTGAAATGTCTGTAAGTAATAGGTACTTCTTGTCAACTTTGATAAGAGACATTTGAAAAGAATTCCAAATGTATTCTGAAAGATAAGAGCAAAACGAGTTTTTCTGTGTCCTTAAAAAAGTGGAAACCAGACTTAGGAGAGCATACAAGCTACAGAAGAGACCATTTCTATATCAAGACTACTTGTGAAATCATCAGAACTGTAGTTAATGTATAGGCCCTAAACTATAGACATCGACAGCACAGTGAGAACAACTCTGCAGCAACTTTTACTTAGAATGTGTTAAACAAAATATTAGCTACTTTTAAATACTAAAAGAGTGGAAACCAGACTTAGGAGAGCATACAAGCTACAGAAGAGACCATTTCTATATCAAGACTACTTGTGAAATCATCAGAACTGTAGTTAATGTATAGGCCCTAAACTATAGACATCGACAGCACAGTGAGAACAACTCTGCAGCAACTTTTACTTAGAATGTGTTAAACAAAATATTAGCTACTTTTAAATAGTTGCATTTTCTTCATAACTTCAATACAAACATATTGGCTTTGGCTTATTTTATATAAATAGCTTTAGATCATCTTGTTTTAGTGGTCCTGCAGGGTGTCCCAAAACCTACACTTGATGGCAAGAATAAACATTCATTAAACTTCAAAGGCTGCCAAAAAGTCTAGTTATTTTGATTTAGGGGAATCATTTAAATTAATCCCTATGTTTGTGTAGAAAATATGTAATGTAATCCATTTCTCTCTCTCCAGCTTCAAGTCACTTACCATCGGGGAAAAAAAATTGCTTTACTAATGTTTCCTGTCTTGAAAAACTGGGGAAAAATGAAGACTTCGTATTTTTTTAAAGAATTCTGGCTTAGTGACATTGAGAAACAAATATTATAATACACAACTGTGTGCTTATATCTCTGCATAACTGCTGTTAAAGCTAACACACACAACAGAGTTCTTCAGTGGGAGCAGTAAAACCAGATTTTTTGTGTGTGTGTATATACATATATAAAAAATCTTTTTTTAACAAAAGAACCGATTACTTTTTTTTGAATGGCTTTCTGCCTTAGCACCCCAACTCAGCTGAGTACTATTCTGCTACAGAAAACTCATGGTCACCTTTGTAACTTATCTTCCTTTTTGCTAAGCCCCTCTTAAAATTGGACAGAAACTTTAATAGGATGAAGAGCTTGGTTTTTAATTTAGTTTTTACTTTAAAATTAATCCACTCCTCAGCTGAAAGAAGTACGTTGAGCATACTGTGTCAGAGGCACCGAGGAAAAAAATAGAAGGAGTAGGAGTGAGAACCTCAGCTATTGTAAATCACTGTAATGCCACTGAAGCCAATAGGACTACGTCAATTTAGACTAGCTGAGGTTGTGGCCTAATATTTGTGCTGAAATGTTGAGGCTATAGCTGTATCCCTGAGCTGTATAAATATTTGTTGAAAGCTGACTGTTAGGGTGCAGGGGGTGGATTGCTCATCAGCAAATAGTTAGGACCCTTGTCTTTTCACCTTTCTTAAGAAAACCCTTCAATTTTTGGGAGGTGGGAATTTTGCCTGGGTAAAGGGTACAGATATGATCCTTCTTACTTTGTACAGGGATTATACTGTATATAGTGAAACAGTAATTTTCATCTGGACTTTTGAACTTGCACCCGTCTGACTGTCCTACACTGATTCATGCAATGTACTGTACATGAATGACCAGTAATGTTTACAGAATGAATTAGTTTGACTCCAACTCTCTAGCCAGAAAGTAATCAAAGTGAAGAGCCAAGCTATTTCTGAAATTCCAGCTTCACTAGCTAGAAACTGCGTGCTCTGTCTCGCTAATCAGCGTATTAATGTAAAATGTACATGTTCTATACTGGAGAACAATTAATAACAGCGGTGATTCTGAGCAGTCTACACACATTAACTATTCCACCCCCACGCTGCTGTTGTGTGGTGGGCAAGTCCGATTGCAGGATATGGTACAGAGACAAAAAAAAAGTGAAAATGCCTATCAGTAAGCGACTAATCCGCAAGTTGTTTTTTTTCCCCTATATTAAGTTCCCGTTAACATTTTATTTTACTTCTTTCAAAGCCAAAGTTCACAGACATTTATTCAGGAGTCTTCTTATGCAAGTATTTTTAGTAGGGTTATTCATAACTGGTGTCCCTAAAGTCTTAGACACTCTGGTTTATTTCCTCATCAACCATCTTAATTTAAGAATTCAGCAACATCAGAACTATCTTCAGAATAATCTCATCCTATAAAACCCATCAGCCTTTGTTAGATTTAACATAAAAATTACTATGAAAGAAAACAATGTTATTTAAGCATTTTGTTTGGGATAGTCTGAAACTCAAAATGGATCACTGAAATTTCCCTCAGAAAACCAGCCTCCTAATCTGAAAAGCACCACTTCACATAAAGCTGGAGGTGTCTCAGAGCCAAATTGTTTGCTCCTGTAAACAGTCAGAGCTCCACAGAGGGAGGATATGAAATAAGGCTCTGTTGATTTTCCAGCAGAGCATCTGAACCACTTCCCCCACCTCAGTCAGTTAAAGCAAAATTAAAAGAAGAATAAACCCTGATTAGCATGTGAGCTCTTCATTTGATGCAAATTAGCATAACTCTACTGGATATCTGACTTAGGCAGAGTTATAACGGGACTTACCACCAAAAAGATCTGGGCCAGGGTATTTTAATGGTGATTTCATGTGGGTGAGAACCTGGTTCTTCATCCTTATTCAGGCTGAAAACAAGGAATGCACTACAGAGCTATAGATCAGTTGAGAAATTGATTTTTTTTGCAGGGAGGGAGGCTAAAGAGGCTCAGTTCTTCCAAAATTAGCAACCACTAGTGTGGTGTATAGCTCAGGTCAAATGACAAGTGACCACGATGCTGCCCAACACCTTCCCATCTACACCGTAGCTGCATCCAGCCCCTGTTAGCTTTTATTTCCAGATTAAATTTGCAAATCCAGAGGAGTGGTAAAAATGAATAGTATCTGAAAAAAATAGCTTGGCAGGATATCTTTAACATTACCTAAAAATCAGAGGTTAATAAACAGTTAAATCTAGCTGTATCTTCTCTTAAGTAGTTTAAACATAAGTCAGTATTTTTGTCTTTTGTTGTCTCAGGGTTTCTACAGGAGCACAGAGAATTTCATCAATGATCTTTCCACACTTTATTGCATTATGCCTTTGTACTATTATCCATCTGTACCCTTATGTAATGTGTTATCAGCTGTATGAAAATAACTATCAGTCCCTTCACCCCAGAGCAAGTATCAATAGGAAGAGTGACAGTGGCTAGTTTGCACACTTGAAATGGTTTATTTGTTGCAATCCTGTGCACAAGATGTTTATCAGTAAGCACCAGACAGCCATGCAGAAGAAGGAGCCTTAATTCTGTCTGAGACAGCCTCTTATTGCTATTGATAGTTAGCATCAGTGTCCAGTCTGAGAAATGGAAGTGCTGCAGGCAACTTCAGTCAAGACACCCTATTGATCTACTGCTTCCTTTGCCTCCCTGAAGCTAGAGAAGAAAAATAAAAAGGGGAGGAAAAGCTTGCTGTATAAGGGGCAATGCAGCTGTCTATGACTTACCATCATTCAAAAGGGGTGTGTATGTGCATGGATATTCCTGATATTCAGTACCTCAGACAACTGTAAATCACACACACAGCCATGATAAATATAAATGTCAATGTGGTGGAAATGTCCTTTATATAAGAGGTGTCACTAGAACTACATTTTTAGCATGAAACATTTTTGCTGCTTTTTATTTTTCATTGACTTATTGTGCTTCTGTTATATCCTGTCTAACACAATCAATCTAAAGCATAATATCTGAGAGTCCTATTCATAAATAATACATATTTGGGTCATTTTCATTTGTATTCTACAATGAAGATTTACAAGCCAGAAACAAAACAAGAAACAATGTGTGGAATGCTCTTATTCAGTGGATAAGAATATATTACTGTGATCAATTAATCTGCTTTTCTCTGCATTAGGTGGACATCTTTATGGTACATCCATAAGGGTTTATAACTTAGGAGAGACAGAATCAGCTCTAAGGCTCTAACATAAAATGCCTGTACTCAGAAAAGAGAAACTTTTCCAAAGTTTTTTTTTCCAATGGGAAATGTGTTAATTTTGGCAAACTCAACCACAGCAATACCCCATCTACTAACATAGTATGTCACTCTGCCCTATATACTACCTCTCACGTTAAACGAAACAAAAAATTGACTACATTATACCATAGCTAAAAGTCAAAATAATAATTCTGTGGATTTCTGTAGTGCCATTCATCCAAAGATAGTCACATTCTAATACAAACCATGCAAATTCATTCTACAGAAGGGCAAATTGACACACAGAAACGTCCCAGCTCTGTTTTTATTCAGCCAAAAGTTAGTAGGCAAAATTAAGTAAAAAAACCCCCAAAAACCTGTGTGCATATAAATTGCAGGAGCAAATCATAACAAGAAAGGTGAAAGACAGACTTAAATTGGTATTAGTATACCGATATCTCATATAAGAAACTACAGTCACCTGTGAAGTCACCAGTAGAGCTGGTATTCTGATGATGGGCCACGTCAGAGGAGCAGCAGTAATGGCCCAGATATTTATAAATTCGTCCTGCACAGAAGGAGCAAAAGGTAGGGCTTGGCGAGTAAAAATCAGTCAGTGTTACTTTAGGAAGGAAAGTCAGAATATGCAAGAATTTTGCAGGCAATATAAGCTGGTGAGAAAAGGTCTAGGCTGAATGGTGGGAGGGAGGACAAGGCTGGCCACTGGCGGTTTCCCCCTTTGCCTCAAGCACCGAGAGCTGCAGGCTGTGCTGTGCTCAGTGCTTCGGACTGTGGTCCTCAAAGTAGGTTACTGTATTAGTTTTTCAACTCTGGAAATTTGCTACAAGTGCATCTGAGATAAAAAGTGAAATGAGTTTTGCAACTATGGCAAAAAAGCAATTTTACATTTCATAGGCCTTTTAAAACCCCTTTCAATAGAAAATAAAAATAACAGTAAGGAAAAAAAAAAGGGCTACATTTCCATTCCCGTTTTTATAGTTTGACGTTGCAGATGTTTCTGGGTTAGAGGTGAACATGTCTTTAGGTGTCAAAAGATGCAATAACCTGAGTCAAAAATGGCCCAGTCCCCAGAACCGTGACTGTGTGCCAGAATATCCCCACCTCAGAAGCTTGCTGGCAGCAATGTGCTCCAGGTGTCTTACACTACACAGACCTGGTAGTCATTTTAATATTTTCCATGCGTATGTAAATGGTCTTAATGTGTGTTCATCAAATGTGGGAAAATCCCACAGAATTGTGTGCCATCTGTTTGTAGGTAAAAGGTCTGCTTTGCTGACAATTTAGTGTAAAATCAGAAAGCAGAATGAAAGCAAGCAAGCTTTTGTTTTGTTCTGTTTTGGTTTTATAAATCTGAGGCTTAACATCATATCAAAACCATAACAAAGTTCAAAGGTTCATTCTGTTTGGATAGAATTGTCCTTTTCAAATGTGCGAATATTACCTGAGCTCCATGGAGCTCTTAAATTTGCACCACGTGGCTACAACCTGCAACCTAGTGAAACCTTGAGCACACACAGGATTCAGCAGGACATGATGAGGGTGCAAGGGCCACATCCTGGGCAGTTGGATGCACTGGTGCCCTGGACCAGAAGCCTCTGTGAAATACTAGCTGACAGCGTTTCAACACTTCTGGTTGGCCTCAAGTGAGAAACTCAAGCTGAAGCAAAAACTAAAAGGCTTATTTAGAAAAAGCATCACCTTATTTTATTTAACAACCAATACCGCATTTGCTTTTTTGTTAGAATTAAAGCCGAGTTTAATTCAATGAATATGGCAGATGCCAATCAAAGTGTCCATCTTTATTGTTTTGGTCTGTTTTAAACAAGACTCTTGGACAAAAGGCAGTTATGTCGGAGGTCCTGAGAGCAGCTATGATATTAAAAGGAAGGCTGTGGTCACAATGATTTTCAGCATCAGTTGATAGACATCAACCAGTCATCAAAGAGGAATTTGAGACCTTTCTTGTCCTTACATTCCATGCGCTTATACTTTTCTACAAAGAACTGATAACCAGACCTGGGAAATTTATACCTGAATATGAGTCAGACGTTGTCAGAAGATGATGTCAAAGACTGTTTCAAAAGCGCGTTTTCAGTATATCCCATCAGGGAGTGAGATCTTGTCTTGGGTGAAAGAAGAGTTAACGCAGCTGGCAGAGGAAAAAAACACCAGAAGAAAACAAATTGACAAAGCTAATCAAATCTGGACATATGCAGTCTAAAATCTCAAATGGGATTCAAGGTAAGCTAAAAGGACACTATAGCATCAAATGCTGTTAAACCATCCAATACAACCTGAAGAGAAGACAGAACAAAATCTCTGCAGAAACATGTGCCAGATGCTCAGCAAGGTAGGTCAGTGTATCTCCACTGAGATAGGCTTTACTGCTTTACATGGGCTTAACCCTGCCCCTAATGGCCTAAAACAGATATTTTAACCTTGCCACCAGCGTTGTACTGGGGTATAAAAGTTGAGAAAAAGAGTTTGAAAGTGCCTATGGTCAATTAATTGGGAAAACAACCAGTTCCCCACAGTATAATCTACCCCATTTGCCAAAAGAGACAAGTTTTATATGTTTCAATCAGAAAAGTGCAACTCCTCCAGTAATGTGGCTGGGACATTTACTTTGAAAATGAGGAATCTTATTTCCAAGGTCAATCTGAGGTTTCCTGGGTTCAGACTAAAATACTTTGTGGGGCCAAAGAAATATTTACTGGGTTCTAGGGAGCAGGGAGTGGATGTGTAGTTTGAACATATTTCAAGTCAGCCTGGGAGGTCTTTTTGTTTTTATATATTTGTGTCTCCTCAGACAATCTTTTTTTTTTTTTCCCTGAGAAACTGGAAGTGAAGAAAAGGATGACATTTTTTGCCAGTACATTTCAGTTGGGTCATTTCCTGCATTGAACCAGAGAACCTGCATTATTGGCACCCTTTCCAGAACGTGTTTCTTTCCAGTGCATCATATGAAATTGTAGAGTCAAATTTTGCCCAAGGGCTGCCATTCCTTCTGTGTTAAACTAGAAGGAGTTTCTGTATAAAGCAATGGTTTTCTTTATGTGACCTTTGACAGTGGGAGTGTTGGGAGAATGACATTATATGTTGTAGGGCTAGTGCTAGGCGGAGCTTCGTAGGCAGTCATAAATTAAACAGCAGCATTTTACAAATGAGCTCCATAATGAGTAGGTGATTGGAAGATGTGCTACTGCATGCTGGAGATTAACATCCAAATAGAGAAACTATCACATAGCCCAGGAATGGCAGTAAAAGGTTAAAAGAAATATTCAATATTATCAATCATATTAAAAAAAAGAGAGAACTTCTTACAGCTGCCAAAGGAGCTTGGGAGAATTAATGTGTTTGTGTCAAAAAGACTGAGAACAGGTGAAATAGGACTACAGTGATTGCCAGAATCTTACTTGCCTGGAGAGATAACATTGGACATCCAGTTTAACTAGGCAGGTGCCAAGAATCCTCTTGCAGATGCTATGGAGCAGCTTTCAAATGTAAGAACGTACAATGAGCCCCATCCTCTGGTTCTCTCTATGGTTTCTGAACTGCTCATTAAACCAGAGAAACCTCCAGTGAGGTGTGATGACCTGAAAACAGAGAGGAGCTAAAGAATCAATGTTTTAAGTAAAACAGCAATTATAAAAAGATCTACAGCTCCTTCCATGTAATCAGGTAAATTACCAGGAGCGGCATAAAGCACCTAAATTGCAGAAAGAGTGGAGGAAGGGGGAGTGTGGGGGGGGAAAGGTCCCTTGGGAGATATCTGATAGGATGCTTAGTCTGTGTAGAGGGCAAAAGGTTAAGTGAAAATGAGATGAAGGAATGATCAGATATAGTCAGATCAGAGGCAGTTAAATACAGGAATGTGCTAACCTAAGACAAATGTGAAGAAGCGCCGAGTGTGTTGGTGTAGCCATTCTTCAGCAGTTCAGAACCAGAGAGGGGGAATACCCAGTTCCCAATCCACATCAGTCCGAGCTGAAGCACTTCACAGCAAAGAAACAGAAGGGATAAGGACACAGGTTTAAGATTCCTCTCTGCTACTCCAGCAGTGTAAAAGGATATTAAAGTGCTTCTAATTACATCTCCACTTTTTGCAGGTCCCTTTTTACTGCTGGTGTGATATAAATCATCCTTAGTGATGAGAAAGAGAGTCATGCCTGTGCCATCTGTGGTTTTGGACAATGCAAAAGATGCTGTTTAAAGAATATGAAAACAAAAGTACTGAGAATTACTTGAAAGCTGCAAACTTTGTTGGTTGGCTAACATTTTCATGGGTCAAAGAGCTCTCCTTAGAATGGGTTTCCATAACAACAAACAACATTTGCTTAAAAGAGGTGCATAATGTAGCAAATAAATACTTGGGACACAGTCTGCATAAAACTTCATCAAATCTTGTGGTAAATCTCCATTCTTAGCCTGCTCAACAAAAATGGCCTGAGATAACAGACAGCACCAGAAAGCTCAAGAAGTATCTGTTCTGACCAAGTCTGGAAATGATCACAAGAATTTTGTTCAAAAGCCTTTGGTGGCTTACAGCCTTTAGATGTTTCTAAGAACAGCCTTAAATTTCTAAACCCCAAGATGAAAGTTTAAATTCTTAGACACCTAATTTAGAGGTCAGTACTTTTTGTGTTTCCTCAGGAGCTTAATTAACATATACAATTAGACCTGGGAATTAGTAAGTTGGAGCTCTAACTCATCTGCTAGATGCTAATACCTGGGGAATACCCAAACCGGATTTCTGAAAATAAATTTTGGTTCTCTCAACAATTTTGGTGTTACAGCTTTTTGAGGGGAGAAATTGTTGTGTGTTCTTCATTAGTCCTGTAATTCACTAAATCTAGCTGAACTTCTTATCTTTAAGACTAACACAGATCCCACGTATATTTATGTCAACCCTAAGCTACAATTAAAGAAGTGTGAGTCTGTAAATGAGGAGTTTCAAATGAAAGAGGTGGTTGAAGCATTTTGACCCTATTCAATCAGGGTCAGTTTTCCTCTGAATTATACCTGTTTCCTTGTCTAGCATTTTAGACACCTTCCAAGTGTCTATCGACAGAGTTTATAAGTGGCATTCAACAATGAAGAAGAAAGCAAGCTGCTCACAAAACCCCCCCTTTCCCCGTGTGATAAAAAGCAGCGTTCCAGAGGAAGAGACAAAAGAGTGTTTGGGTCCCAGTCGTATGTGCCTATGGGAAAGGAGTGGTGAAAAGAGGCCAACAGCTCCGGGAAACAGGGGCAGGAGGGAAGCGCACAAATCAGCTTTATCAGCTAGCAAATGATGGATGGCTAAATGCCAGCTGAGAGCATACATACAATTGAGTTTGCATTGTTGCGATTATTAAAGGTTATTTTACTATTAATTTTTTGTGGTAGGTGTTTGTACTCCTTCCTTACAGAAACCCTTGATTTTCACTTGCTAGATACTTCGATGCACTTGTCATACCCAAAAGGTGATTTCAGTTCTCGGATGCCAGGAAACCTTTCCACTGATCAAAACACAGCTGCATGGGCTTGCTTGATCTATTAATGGGTGCCACAACTCTGGGATATGTCTGTCTATACCTGTGAAAATAGATATAATTAATATAACAGATATCATATGTATATGCAAATCCAGATGGTAAAAATGACTTATAGTAAGACAAGGTTTTCATTTGCCAAACCAAATCAAGATATCTGAATCACTTAATCAAGCATATACAATCTGCACTTGGACTGCTGCTGCTGCAGTGACATCAGCATGCTCTTAATCTATTTTATTTTACATTGAGCTTGCTTTTTAATGAAAGATCTTAAGAAACACCATTTTTTAAACATACTTTAATTAGCTTTTTCCAGGCTGTCACCTCTCTGCCCCCTTAAAAAAGCTCTTTCCATTATTTCCACCATTTTTTAAACATACTTTAATTAGCTTTTTCCAGGCTGTCACCTCTCTGCCGCCTTTAAAAAGCTCTTTCCATTATTTCCCACAAGTTGCTTGGACATACGATGTCAGACCATAGGACTACATGAATTACCATTCAGTGGACACTGATCTTAGGTATTAAAACAATGAATGAGCAACTTTCTGTCTGTTTTATATAAAATGCTTTCAGTGTAAGACAAGGAACAGAATATTTTCTTATAGATAACCTTTTTATCCATTACAGAAATGCATACCATCCCCTTTACTAACAAATAACAGAAAGAGGCAATATCTTCAGTATGCTTTATTATATTAAAATTGTAATACAAAATGTATTATCTTCTTCACTTTGACATTTATTTCCCCTTTAATGAGTCAAAACGCCTGGCCGAGAGCTCTTGACTTTAAGCACATTCTTAAGATCAGCATATTAACTGTCACATTCAGGCCAATAGGCTTAACTTATCTGTTTGAGATCTTTGTCAAACAAGACCTAAACCCCCCGATTTTAAAAAATTGATGTAAATGGAAACTTTCACTTTAGTGGCACTGGGAAGACGATAATGCTGCTTCATCATCATCATAATATGAACAGTCAGTATTATGGTTTTGCTCCCAGATATCTTTATCTGTGATAAGTGCCTCTTCTCGGAATAAAAGATACTGAACAAAAAGTAGTTTAACAGAGATCTTGAAGTCTTGATTTGCAACAGTTAGTCCATTCTGAACCCTTCATTTTATTTCCTTTTGTATTGTGAGGGCAAACAAATGTTGTAGCTTTCATCATGAGCTCAAGCATTACATTTTAGCAGACCGAGCTTAAGTGCATGCAGATGGGTGTAACACCAATTTTTTTTAAGGATATTACAAAGACAACTGTAAGCAAATTAATGCAAGAACAAGAGAGCATTTTTTCATAATCTTGGGTAATTCTTAGCAAAGTTTCAAAGGACCTCAGGTTCCTCTCAGGAAACTCGATGAAACAATTGCAGGGTTTGAATTTTTTTAATTCTGATTTAAGAATCACATTATCAATGCAAGGGAAATCATAAATAAAAATATACAGCAGATGTGGTTTATTTTTAAGAACAATTCTAGAATCAGATTCCTCATTAATTATGACTATTTTAATGGAAGGAGATAGAACAATCTACCTGGCACGTAGACAAAAGTCCTATCCTTTTCCTCCCTCTTAATCCAAAACAACTCTGCAGGATTTGGGGTATCTGAAAAAACAATGGTGATAGATTTTTCTGTATATACCCTTATTTTTTTCTACTAGAGGAGTGGTACATACAGTGGTTGAAATTCTCTGTGGATTTGATCTTTGCTCATAGATGGCTGAAGGGCTGTTTCTACCTTTCTCAGTGCCACTGGGTCAGAGCTCACAGGAGCGTGTCTCGGTAGGTCAGAAGTACCTCTCGCTGTCAGGGAAACGGAATGCGCTCTTAAAGATTGGGTCCACCAAAGTGTTTCTATATTCAAGCTGTCTTTCAGTGGTTATGGTATTTCTGACTTCTTACTCTCTTCTTGTGAAACTGGGAGATAGTGTTCGTTTGCTTCCTTGTTTGCGTGTATGAGGAAGTGAGAGAAAAAAATATAAATTCTTTTAAGAATGAATGCCACATGAGATAATTCCATCTGCCTGCCTGATTTGGCATTTTCAACTCAGTTTCTCTTGATGACTAATCCAGCTTTTCCCAGTAATATGCACTGTTTAAGTGCCGGACATATGCTACAATAATAACAATTAGAAATAATTACTCTAATGGGGTGAACGAATAACGCCAATTAGGTGGTGTGATGATGTTTCCATGACAAACTCCAGCTTTACGGAGTTGTTCATTTTTAAGCCTAAAAACTTTCTGATATCCTTTGTCAGGCAACAACGTGACTTGACCACCTCAATTAATAAACCTCTCTCGCCAGATGCATATAGTCATGGACTGTGCTCTTACTTAAGTTAAGATTTCAATCAACACCTAGTGCAGATCTAAGTTGAGGCTTAACTGTAAACACTTAGATATAATAAAGCAGATTTCCTGATTAATACTCATGAAATAATTTCATTGCCTATTTCCTGAGGATACTTTAAAAGAATAGAAGTGTTGGTGTGCACATGTACTTTGTTACATATTGTCAAATCAAACCCTGGTTCGGAACAACACTTCAGCCTGTTGTTAACGCCAGGCTTATTAACCTCAGTCATCAAATACAATGGACTTAGAGACGTGCCTAAACTTAAGCTTCAGTTACATTCAAAATAGAAATGCTTTACTGAACTGCGAGTTAAACTGAGGCATGCTCTTGTTCAACCACAGAGGACAGAGTTGCTTGCTGAAGGAATATGTAGGTGAAAACAGGTCTGTGCAAGAGACTAAAATATTTGGTGTCATAATTACTATTATGGAATAGTAATTATGGAATTGAATATCTATGAACCTCATCCTTAATGCTTTCGCATTAAGCTGTTCCTCCCGGCACTGTAACAGGTATTACAGTAATACTGAACAATAGAAATTAATTAGTATGATTTTAAAAAGCTTTACATGCATTTAAAATTTAAACCATATCATACCAGTGATACTAGTAATTTTGAAGGCCCTTTGTACTTCTCACCCTTCCCCTGCTAAGACCAACAGTTCAATCAACCAACCAACCAATCTTTTTTTTTGCCTTTTGCGTGTGATTTTGTTCCTTTCTGTACCACATCTTGACTGTAGAGAGAAAGAAATTCAAGAATCATGCAGCAGATCATCAGTAAAGTTTTCAGGTCTGCTGAAACAAAATCCACAGGTCCACTGAAATAAACAACAGCTACCAATGAGTTTATGATGATTCACATATATCTGCACCATATTCTGTCAGAAGGGATGGATGCTCTTCATCCACTCCGATATAAAAATCAGACACATCAATACGAAGTCTGGGCTTGCCTCACAATTTACGGCCACACTTTCCGTTCTGCAGCTGACCTGTGATAACCCTTTGCTCGCAGATAGGGAGAGGAAGCTGGAGGCAATAATGACCCAGAAGTCTTCCAGACCTCATGAGCAGTGCTTCCACGGTCAAAGACTTTCAGTGAGAGAGATCACTGCTTTGTTAAATTAGGGTCTTAAAACAGGAAAATGACTTGGGAAGTCACAAGTCAAAAGGATGGTGACTGTTTTTGTAAAACTCCTAACTGGGTCACCGAACACAACCACCAAGCGACCAGAGTTCTTTATTATTAACTCACCAAGATGTTTCTCCACACACATTTAATGCTTCTTGTAACCCATTAATTGTTTTCTCAAAGAGCACCCTCATCAGCCATTAGCACACCTGGTCAGAGTTGGAGGCCTGGCTGTAAAAAAGCACTTTCACAACGTTGCACAGTTGTTCCTCCTGCCTGATGTCTCTGTAACAGGCAGTTCACTGCAGCTGCTAGAGCTCACAACTTTCTCATTTGCTTGGATAGCTTCTTCATTGCTGCTTGAGCAATAGTGATATCACTGCTAGAGTATGTCAGTCACTAACATCTTGGAAACAGAGGAGGAAAAGAGACAGACTTAAAATGCCCAGATGAAATAATAACAATACGAATATTCTTATCACTTTTGACAAAAGGCTATAGTAGTTCAGAAATGAAAAGGGTCTTACAGCTCCATTGATTCGGTACTTCAATGGAGTTATGCTAGTATATATGGTGTCTCGGAGTATTAAAAAAAGGAATCAGACCGGTAACTTCTAGTTAAGTAGTGATAGTTAGGTCAGAGAATAGAATCCTGTATGTACTTCAGCAAGTCAAAATTTTACCCAGTTGATACACACTGTATAAAATACCATTTTTTTAAAAAAAATTTTGTTTGTTTGTTTTCAGTCTTAAATTTAAAAATATTTGACAAGTTCCCAAACTTGCTTGTAAAAATCCCCAAGACACGAGCCAGTCGGATAAAAATCTGTTCATTGTAAAAAGGGAAGGGGGTAGGGTGGGGAAGGAAAGGTTTGTTGATAAGTTTGCTACACTATTAAAACGTTTAACCACAGCCTGGAGCTCAAATCAGCATTCATGGGAAGTTCCTATTTATTAGAGTATATGAAAAGTATTCGGCAAAACTATATCTTGTTTTTGAAGAACATGCACCCCAGTAATTAAGGTGTAAGACTAGATCCGTTTCTCAGGAATACAGAAATGCAAGTAATAAAACCAGTCCAAAACTATGCTTCGTCCCATCTGAAGTTTCTTGAGAACATACTCCTATTCGAAATAAGCAATAAAATAACACAGGAGAAAATGGACGAGGGAGAAATCACAAAGGCATTTATCAAGATGAATCTAGGACCACATTGACTTGTCTAAATCTATATAAAGAAAATGGCCTGCAAGTCACTCTGAAAGTGATGGGAACCCATGCTTCAAACACATGTCTTGAAAGAATGTCAGAAATCTCGTTCCTCTTTTGGCTGCGGTTACAGATGCTTTCTCCAGACAGTGGGCTCACTAGTTTCAATTGTCTGGAGTACTCAGAAATACATTTTCCCCTGGAAGATAGTCTGCATATGCTTACAATAAACATTAACGAAATCAAATGACTTTCACTTCAGGATAAATACTTTCAAGTAAGTCTGTTAGAGACACTTATAGTAAATTGCTATTAATTAGTTTTTCCAATCTACTTAGGTTGTACTAATGAACACAATCACTTCTAACATATTTATACGCAGGATAAATCCTGCCTCTCTCTATAGGCCTGTGAAAGGCTCAAGATAAAATGGAGATATTCTGCTGTGGGAACACATGGGAGCCACTTTAGGACAGGTGAACAATCCTGCCGGTTTTCTGTGTCTCTGAACTCTGCTGGTTGAGGAACAACCAGGAGAAGCTGTCTGCGCTCACTGCCGGACAGCCGCCCTGGTGCCTGGGCTTGAGCGGGGCAAGTTCTGTAGCTTTCTGGCCACAAAATGTAAAAGTTACATAACATGGAAACTCTCAGCTCTGCAAAGCCAATGAAACCACATTTTCCTATAACCGTTACTTCCCCTTTTTGCACGTTACCCGCTTGTAATGGCTTGTTGTAAATTATATGATAGTATCTCTAGAGATGGGAACTTCTTTTCTTATGCTTGTGAACATAACCCAACATCAGGAGGTCCCCAGCCCTGACGGGACATTTCAGGGCATTACTGGAAGGACAGCAGTCATACTAATACCTCTCAGATCCCTTCTGCTAAGCCAAAATATGGAACAGAAGTAAGAATTAGAATTACGTCTATACCACAATTTAAAAACAATAATGTTACCTTCAGCAATTGGAAGTTGGTTACTGGAAAATCCCTACATACAGCAGAGCAAAGCTCCTGGTAATTTGCTTCACCAAGTCCTAAATAGTACTGAAATGCAATCCAATTATTTTTAGAAATTATCTGCTCTATTTTTATGTAATTTTTCTTAACAGCTCTGAATATCTAAAGAAGTACTGCAGCAGACCATAAGGCCTAGATCTAGCTGAGAAACCTGCATGCATCGCATAAAGCATATGATTCCACAACTCATTAAGTCTAATTTATGGCATATGTAATTAAGCACCTTTGAATTGAACTCAGGCCTCCAGAGATAATAACACTTAGAACTTATATAGGGCTTTTCATCTTCAAAGTGCTTTACAAACTAACTAATTAACAACATAATAAGACATGAAAGGCCAATGTACTTACCCATAGTGCTGCATAGCCTCTGTATAATTCAGATTTTGATGTTTTTCAATGCAAGATCCAATCTGGGTGCACAGGGAGGATTTACTTGTGGTCCCCTTCACAATCAGAAAGCATGACTTTGTACATACCATATATCTGAATTCCCAGAGGACTTCCCTTCTCTGCTATTTATTGCTGAGTCAGAAGAAACAGCTCCCAAAAGTGAAGGGAGGTATGGAAAAGAGCAGCTCACAGCAGTCTGAGGGTGTTTCAGCTTCCTGGGCTTTGGAGCCAGAGTACTGGGGCCTACTGCAGGAAGGAGTTCCCGGAGAATTCACTGCACAAGATTTCTGGTAACACCTAAGTCCATATCCTTCCCAAGGTAAATCTAATAATAGTTACACAAAGTCTCTAGGGACTGGTTAAACTATCAGGAAGAAGAACTTATTTCAGCTCAAATACATTTTCCTGGTAAAACCTACAATGTTTTTTGCTTCTCTCTGCTCTTCTGAAAAGTCTGAAGTATCTACCCAGTTTGTTTGTTAGGTTTTGGTTTTTTTTTTTATCGCTTGGTCTAATTTACACACAAGCCTCTTGAGACAGTGTACGTTTCCTTTATTATCTCAATGAATGTTTTCTTGGTGATAGCAATGTTGCAGATGTTATATCAGGTTACTTGAATCCCTCCCGAACGTTACTAATACAGAAAGATGAAGGATAAAATAAAAAGGGAGCAAATAATATGGACAGTTTTAGTGACCAGTCCTTCAGACATCAGCCTGTGTCAGTGATTGTTTTCATGAGCTCAGAATGTCGACCATTGTCTGTGCGTATGTTGTGTTTAAGCATCACCTCTCCACCGGCTAAAAAGATAATGGGTATCATGGCAGTATCTCTTGTCTCTCTCCAGACAATGTCTGCCTCTGTTCCCCTGGGGAGTCTACTGTGCACCAAAAATTGAGAATTTGAAGACCAGTGGAAAAATATACCAAGCATGTAAGAGAGAACTATGCATATCTACCTCCCTAACTGCACATTAAAAAATCTCAGCAACAAGCGCAAACGACTCAGCGGTAGTGGTACAGGTGGAGCCCCATGAGAAATTAAAGAAAATGAGACATACCATGGACCAGAAAACGAAATGTATGTGGAACCAGCAGGCTTTTGTGCTTCCCCACAGACAAGCGGTCCAGAACAAATCCTGAAAGGTAACAATCTCACAGTAGTAATGCCTACAAGAGATCCTATGATAAACATAGGGTCTAATTAAAAGCGTTACAATTTTTAAATGCAAATGTAGAATAGAACTGTCAAAATGTTTTATCCCTAAAGTGTGAATGCTAACCTTCCCATACTTATTATATAGCAGTACATTTTAATTTGCCTGGAGCAGTCTTGAATAAAGCAAGCATCACAAACACAATCAAATGGATATTTGAAAGTACTGCTCTTCACAATAACTGTGTGTCTGAGCAAAGCTTCAAATGTTGATCAATTGATTAGCAAAATCAAAGAATACATTTCCCAAATGAGCTTCTACAAAGCACTCAATAGCACCAGAGAAAACAGCATAAAGCTCCACAGAACAGCAGTCTTCTCTAAAATATTTACAAATACAGCTTTTTACTGCTTTCCTGGTTTATAGCTTAGATCTGCACAGATCTAGAGTGAAGAATAAAGCACTTCTGATAAATCAATGGTTTGATTCCATTTCAGCGTGGCAAATTCAGCTAAACAAAGATGGAAAACAGTTTGAAATGATCTAAAGGTATACTTTAAATCTTATGGCAAATCACAGTCTCTCTGGTACAATTGCTCAAATGACTTTTGAACCTTTAATAAACAAAATTATGGCAAAATATATAAAATGCTCTCTAATTGCAAACCATGTGTGAACATTCTTATTTCATAAGGCACAGGTCTTGAATTTTTTTCCCTTATAAATAAGACAGATCTATTCACACTTACCTGTCCCTTTGGAATTTTCTTTCCTCACAACATTGCCTGTAAGAAGAGTACTATATGGTCCTTATAAGGGTATATAAAGGTGAGATGCTTGGCCTGTTTTTGAGCTTGTCTCAGGTAGTTCCTATTTGCTCAGCAGAGGCCTCTGTTGAGCTAACCACAGTTCATGAGGGAACTCATGGGTATTCTCCAGCTCCTCCCCACACTGGGGCAGCTATTATTGAGAATGACTAAATATTAACAAATAACTACTAGCGTTCTGTCCATCTGCCATCTCCAGTGAGTTGGTTTCTGCTGCTGTCATGATGCTGTACTTCTATTGTTTCCTTTTTCATAAATGGGTTCCTCTGTCAGTCAACTTTGGAGAATAACTGCCCACCAGATACAAACGGTTTTCATTTAGTGACTTTAACCTGAAAAAACAGGATGAAAAAAGGTAAACTAACTTTCAGCCCGAAAAGAATGTCTTTCTTACATGAGCTTCTTTACATTTTACCCTCCTTCTAAAGGCAGGTTTTCTTCTACCACCTCTTGCAGTAGCCTCATCTGTTGTGCTGTGCTGTCCTCACCATGGTAAAACCTGAGCTGGGGTGCAGATTCTGCAATATGCTCCCTCTATAGAGCAAAATTCAGAGTTGTTCGTGAGCAAGTAAGCTCTCAGCACCCTTGCCTTTACTCCTCCATCTCAGTAAGAGGCATTTGTCCTGAAGAACACGATGGGATTTTGACCCCATCACGGGACTGCTGTCCTAGTCTGGAAAAGCCTTAAGGATCAAACCCATTTTGTTGATTTAAATGAAAAGTTTGCTCAGCAACAACTTAAAATACCAATTGAAAAGCCTCTACCTTCAGAGCTTCTGACATTTGATATTGAGGTTCTGACTCTATTAGGATGCAGATTTTATAGCCCTTAATCTTTCCCATAAGCCACTGCTTCATTAAAGGGAAAAAACCCCAACAAACCACACCACATTACACTCTCAGTAATTCTTAGAGTAACAGAGATTACGCTGACCTGCAGAATTTTTCCCTTTTCTACACAAATACCTTTCTGGAGCATGCCTCTATGCTGAAATCCTCTTGTGTAAGCAGAGAGCACTCCAGGACTTATTGCATCTTAAGCAAGTGAACAAATATTTAGCCTTATGACAATTAGGCAGTTGACTCTCCACCCATACCTTTCATCTGTGATCTGGAAAAGAAGCATGGTTGAAGGAACCTGTCAGGAAAAAAAAAAACCAAAAATGAGAAAAGGACAGAAATTGTGACTGGCTAATGTTGACAGAGGAGCCAGAAACATGGGAGATCAACAGTTTATAGGGAAGGGATATTTTCGTTCTCCTTACATTTTTTCAGATCATTTCAGCTGAGCTGCATTTCACTTTAACAAAACAGGATTTATCCCCTATTGCTCTGTGCATTACAGTAAGGAGAACTTTCAGCGATCACACAGATGACACAGGAAACTTCCCACCATTCTGTATGTCCTCCAGGTGCCAAGGGAGATGTCACAATTTCTGTGTCTCACTGGTATCTGCTGTTTTCCCGGACACTCACCGGGAACACCCACTCTTTCAGCAGCATCTGGGTGGGATAAGGAACATTTTGTTCTACTCTGTCCTCCTTTTGCCAGTTAATGAGAGATTTTGGGTGGTAAAGCCAGGGACATTTTTCCTCCAGTGCTGTTATTCCCATACTGCACGTGGACTGCCTTCCCCTCCTTTTGATCCTGCACTACTGATCATACCACCCTTCAGTATCTCAGTCAGTCCCTAAGCTTGGGAGGAAACAGCAGCAGTTCTGCCTCTGGATCTTGTTTTTATATAGTTCTGCTAATCACATTAATATCCTTAGTCTTACAACAGGTGATTTAATGGTATCATTAATCCCATTTTAAATCTACAGAACTGAGGCACACAGTAATTGCTTGGACAGGAGGCTGGGCACCAAACCCAGATTTCCTGTTAAACTCTTCAATGTTCATTCATTTTCTGATACTTCAATTTTTTCTTTTTGCTCTAAAGTATTTGCATAACAGGTACAAAAAAGGTATCAGAACCAAAAACAAGTCAATGAAAGCAATTAAATGGAAGTATTTAAATAGATAATGATGTTTCTTCTTCCATACGACTGTCTTTCCATACAATAAGGCAAGATGAGGTTCTTCCTGTGCTAGCAGACAGCTGTAACTCTGCAAAGAGTTACTGAAGTGCTAATATTGATCGGACAAGATGGAGCATGTTACTGAGGCAATTGGTCAGGCTAAAGCAGTGATGGCAGCACATGGGATATTATGGATGGTTGAAGTAGCTGAGCATATCTATCTTTCTGTCTATCTACCTGTTTTCCAAGATGCCTATCATCATTGAACTTAGCTACCAAGGAACAATGGCAGCACTTAATCATCAATAGATAAATACTTTTTATGCCATTAACTGGGGACTGGGTCAGATTTTCCTTGTTTGTACTTCTGCTGCTCTTTTTTTTTCCTCCACAGTTGTGAGACAGTAGCATTTTCTCACAGCCTGTATGTGTTATTTTGGGACTTGTGTCAGTGGCAACAGCATAGCTCTGTGTGTCTGCCAGAGCTTATTCAATTGAGCTCCTTTCCAGGAAAGCAAAGTAGCCAACTGATGAGAGTTGTTATAAAATTTCAAACCCAGCGCCTTTTCATCATATCTGGAATATGATTTGGAAGCAGCAGCAGTGTGACCGGTCTGCACACCTGCTCCTTCACCTGCAGGCAGAAGTGGCTGAATAGCAGAGGGAGTTTCCCAAGCAATACCTGCTGTAAATCCACAACTTCCATGGCTGCATTTTCTCTATAGTTAGTATTCAGCAAAGAGACTGCAACAGTGCAGAGCTGTGTGTTTGCTGTTATTTTTCTTGTTCAAAGCTTTTGAGAATGCTTTACTGAAGCATATAATGCTGCCTTGAAATTGGCCTCTAAACCACATTTTGAGAAGAAGAAACACAGGCACTTGGCTGGGTATTTTTGCCCTGTGCCATGGCTTGCTCAAGTCAGAAAAGCACCCCATCTCCCCCTTCCAAATCTCCTCTCAGCTCAATTCTTGTCAGTCTGTCCCTGATCATGAGATTCACAGTTTCTCTTTTTTTCTTTTTAATTTGTCGAGATTCCTCTCTAATATAACAGTTTCTCTTTTTTTCTTTTTAATTTGTACATTACTAGTTATGAGCTCTGGTATATAGATTTTTCCCTTTCACTCTAAGATTTAGGCTCTTATATGGTTTTAAACTCTTAGGAGATTCATTTATCATTACAGAGTCTTACATTAAAGACAGTCTTCCAGGGGTAACGTTGGGAGTAATCACGGTGCCCCCCTGTTTTTATCTGAAGTATTTTAAAAGGAGAGTTAGGTAGTCTAAATTAGGCCATGGAGTTTTTGCCTTGACATTTGGGAGGTTAAATTTTGCCTGTGACTGTCAACCTCTCAGAAGAGGAGATGGCATTTGGAGTAATCCAAAACTCCTGCAGAGTTACATTACTGTGGCAGCCAGACTGGAGTAAATCTAGGCTGAAGATCTATTGGTTCAATTACTGCTTGGGGTCAGGACATGCCATAAATTATTAGATATGCAAATGGAAAACTCTGACTGTTGATGGAAGAAAGATGGATGAATTTCTTAAATACTCATAATCAGTGCTAAGACTAACTACAGACTGATGTATAGTTATTTGCTTGTAAAAGATTTCTGTTCTTCAATTTTACCTGTGTGCAGCGTGTGTGTCATATTTTAAAAACAAATTTAAGAAGGCATCTGGAGGTCTGTTTTGAACTGCTTCTGCAATGCTCCTTAATTTTTAGAAATAGGTTCAGAAAGAAGTTCAGAAGATGCTAATTCTCATTCTGTTCTCACTTACCACAGTGTAAATCTGCAACACTGCTCTATATTCAGTGAAGACACACTGATAATGTATTTGGGAGGAGAATCAGTTCCTTTGCTCTACGGAGGTAGGGTGTGCAAAGAATGCCACGAAACTACCTCAGGTTTGTGAATTTGCTGCAGAGTGCCTGCGTGCTGGTACATGATAACATGACCTTATCACAACATGAACTCTGTGGTGCTTCAAGAGATTTTTGTGGATAGAAGAATAAAATGTAATTAAGATATTACTCTATCACACCTGTTTGTGCTGTTCCTTAAATACATTATTTATAGTTTATTTCTCAGTGTGATTAAAGTTGGAAGAATGTGACCCCTACTTTTGTCATGTAGAAACTCTGCTACATCTATAAAAACTTGTTGAATTTCTCTTGCGGATTATCTCTTTTGGGAGAGAAGTTTTTACTACATGTAAGACAAAATGATTATAAGTGTGAGAATAACACGAGCTATTCAACGCCACCTGCTGCTGCAAGGGGAAATATATTCCCAGATGCACCTTGACTGAGCAGAAACAGATGCGGAACCAGAGGAGAACTTGTTCTGCTTGATAGTAAGTTCGCTTTGCAGAAATGTATCACAACGCATGAGGGAATATACTTCCCCAAAACTGATGCTAACTTTTTCCAAGCAGTCTGTGAAAGCCAACAGAGTTTCTAGAGGATATACAGCATTCCTCCCCTGGATGGTAGCTTCTAAACAGTTCTCACTTTTGTCACTCTAGATAGAACATTTTTCAAAACTACTACAGGCTTTCTCCAGGCTCCTCTTCACTGCCTAAATTTAAATCCCTTGGCCACTGCTCTTGCTGTTATTATTATTGTTTTAATAAGAGTTTATGTGGTGGGGGATGACAACTAAACAGCAAATTGACAGTTACTTAGGTATTCTCCAAGTAGAGATCAGAAATTAGTTCATATCATGCAGCTTCCATAAGAGAAAAAATATTAGGAAATACATTTTAGCTAGTATAAATACTACTTTGAGACAAAAATATTGTTTGTATATGCAGGTATAGAGGTACACCAGAGGCAATGGAATAAAATCTATTTCCTCGAACCTGCAGATAAGTCATTGCCTCTCGCCACTTGTACCTTTTAAGTTCATGAAAGCCAGTGATGTTGTGTGGGTAAGAGTGGTGTGTGTGGTCTTTAAACTGTGATTATTTGATTCTAGCCTGACACCAATATAATTTGGAACCAACTCCTTAACGCCAATTAAACTGTACAAGGAGAATCATATAAATGAGGTCAAAGAATCAGATTTTAAATCTTTTCCTATGCAATTCTGACAATCATTTTAAGTTTGTGAGGAGGCTACAAGAAACAACCCAATATGCATAATTCATGATTTCTGTGTGGAAACACCAATAATAATGAAAAGGAGTATAGTTTTTTAAGCCTTTTAAGGATGTTTCATTTCAAATTTTATAACTGTTTTTTTAATATACATTTTGATCTTACTAGTTCTGCTCTGAATCAATCATGAAAGTACCAAAGTCAAAATTCAACCAACTCTCCATTAATCGGACAATGTACTCCAAAGTGGACAAAATTTGAGGAAAACATCTGAAACAGCACAGAAACAAGCAAACTACAAGCAATAATGAATACCACCTCTTAGTTTATGTTGTAAAAAAAAAAAAAAAAATTAAAAATCCTGTATGTGCATGACACAATTTCTAAAAAAGCAACCAAGCAAAAATCCACCTTGGGGAAGTGAAGAGCTGAATAAACTGTATTTCTGCTTGACTTCTAGACAAAAACTAAGTTTAAATTCTGCTTAACGCTGTTCAAATCTTCAGTGTTCTAATGAGCATGGTCACTTGGTATTGACTTTGGGTCTGTTTCTGTAGGTTGGCAGGTTTTAGGAAAGAATTATGCTAATTTCACAGAAACACTGCTTTAAAACTTACAAGAAAGATGCTGTAGAAGTTTAGCAGCATATTGGTATATTCTTTAATATTCTTTATCTCTATACCCCCAGCTCCCCCTTGTGCCACTCATTTAATAAATATGAATTAGGTTTACTATACAGAACTGCTATTTTGCAACGTAACAATTCAGTGCAAGAAAATAAAAGCATATTTTTCAGTGGTTATAATAATCTGTGGCAAAAAAAGCTCTCCACTAAACCTTCTGGACTTGTATAAAAATGTGGCTTATTGATTAGCTGGTAAAGATTTTTAAATTTTATCATTATTTTATTTCCATGAAAAGGTACAATGGGCCCATTCTCCCAACTTTTGTCTCATTCTCGTATAGAGACTTTTTTAGATTGTGCTCAGTAAAGGGAATTTTTTACAGCGAACTCAAAGTACATTTTATCATCTGCCCCCCTCCCCTCAGTTTGTTTATAGCCAATGACAAAGTAATTATAATATATTGAATGCACTCTCTTCTTTTATTGCTTGTTTCTTTACTGCCTTCCCAGAAAGTTTGTAGTTAAAACAATTTTTACAGCTTTAAAGAGCTGAAGCAAATTCATATTTCTAGAACTTCAGCCAGAAGTAACTATATTTTCAGCAGTTGAATTTTCATTAAAATTTACAAAAGACCTCTGCCTTCACTGATTTATTGTTGCATTAGGTAAAACTACACACAGTGTATAAAATACTGTGTTACTCCACTTGTAGTCTGATCTAACATGTTATCAGTGATTGCAAGTACATTTTATAACCCCAGCTGCTGAATCGAAAAAAAGGTGATACAAGCATCAATCTCCAGGATAAAATCAGAGCACTTTCTACCACGGTTTGACCTTAGCGATGCCTTTGGATAGTCTTACTTGTCTAAGTCCTTGCAACAATTACCAAGGGACGGTTAGAAAATGCAGCTTTAATGGTGCAGACTGGAATTACTAGCAGCATCAAAGACTTAAACACTAACCCCAGAGATTTCCAAGCACAGGAAGAATTTGAGGAAACTCTGATGCCACTGCAGGAATGAAATGGAACAGGGCTGCAGACACCAGCCACAGATTTTATTTGTGCTCTCTACTGTCTGCATCCCTGAACTTTGCAGTGTCATTAGCAAATAGAAAAAGCTATAAATAAAAAACCAGCTACAGATAACTAGACCTCAAGATACAGTTGTCTCCAGCTATAGCTGCCAAATCTTATTTATAGCATGAGGAGACACAGTTAATTACAGGTCACAAAAATGTTAATTTCTGTCATAATACAAGTTATAGTCTGAGAATGAAAAAGCTTATTTTTGGACTGAAACGGTTTCTCCTAATGGAACTCTGTTAATTTGAAATCCCATCTCATGTTTGTAGACTACAGAATAGGCAAAGAAAGGATAAATGTGCCATATCAATCTATTTCATGGTCCTAAATATAATAATATTCAAATTCAAATAATAAACCCAATCCATTTTTGGCAAGGCAAAGTACTGAAGGTAAAAAAGAATTCGAGAAGATGATCAAAAAAGACTATTTTGAGCAATGGCAGTTGTATCTGCTCATAGTTAACATTAAATAGTTTTTTAATTAGTACAACAGATTTTTAAAATGTTCAGTCCTGGTGACCCAGAAAGTGAATAAAAATATACACCTTACGAAGAAACCTAACTGCTCCCCCCAAGGAAAGGATCACCAATCATTTCAACTATTCTAAAGTACATTGGATAATTATTAAGATAAACATTATGTGAAGGATGGAGTTAATTACATTACATATAATCAGACACTGGTCACTCCACAAGTTGTAATTTATTTTCCCCTAATTTGCATTCAACTTCAAAGGTATTTCAGGAAATGTAAAATAACATGATCTGAGCAGTTACAAAGATGATATGCATTTAACTTCAAAACTATGTTTCAAGCTCTTAAAAATAAATTACATACAATTTCAGGAAATAACACACCATTCTCATGCAACCCGTAATTGTTGCCGCAAAAATGGTAAACTCATTTTTGGAGGGGAAATATCACAATTTAGGGCAACAGTATTCATCTGGCAGGTCTTATAGAGATACAAGAAAACAGTAGGGTAATTTGCATCGATATGCTAATCTAAATTTGTATAGAGAGTCTACTCGGTTAAAAAGGTCATACAACTAAAACTTTATATGGAAAATTAGCAGACCGCTTTGAATTAATATCCAACTCCTACTGCAGATCAGGCAGTCTCTTCAGTAAAATGGGAAGGGCTGCAGCCTTCTATGGCTTGTGTTCATCATCACAACATTTTTCTTTTCTTTTTTTTTTTTTTGAGGGGGAACTTCTTGTGAGTTCGAGTCATTAGTATAGGTTTACAGTCCCTATGTATATGAACATATCTACAATTCCAGCATCTAGGTCAGTACTGAGCTTTCTAAATCCTTAACAAACATCTTTTTGTATCCCTTCATGTCAGATTTAATTGTCCACAGTGAAAGGAAACCCTAATCAGAATTCAGGAGAAGTACTCTAGGACATGTATCTTTCCAACCTGAACTATCCTATGATCCTGTGAAAGCATATAAGGAAAAAAGCAAGTTTTCATCTTATTTGAAACACCAAAACAAATTAAATAATCTAAAATTCTCATTCTTAACTGCTGTATGCCTTTTATACAACAGCTGTATAACAGTGAGGTGCAATGAGACACACTGAGGGAAAAGCTCAGTTCACAAATACCTCATTCCTTTCAGAATCTGGCCCTGGAGCACGATATTTGAGACACAGTATTAAATCATACACTGCTTTTACAAATGATTTTACAACCTATCAAAAAGATCTGTTTTCTATTCTCTGTTCCATGGTTTCTCCACATTTTCCTAATATCTGTTCATTCTACTTAGTTGCCCACCACAGTCAGTTAGGAACATTGGTGGGGGCTAAGAGAGAAATAAATTAAGCATACAGACTTGCTGTGCGCTGACTTGCACTGCTTCTTCTAAGTAGAAACCCAATTAGTGTAACTCTAGCTTTAGTATTTTACTACACTAATACGAAGCACAGCTAGATACCTTACTGAAAAAGACCTAAAGCAAAGATCAAGACAAGCAGTTGAAAAGCTACCTGCAGTTACCAAGCCCTTCTGGCTAACTTACATCAGGACAAACCACAACAGGGTCACAGCCCTTAATTCTTCGAAAGCTGATGTCTTCCTTGGGACTGCTTCCTTCTGGGAACCGTTCATGGTTATAAGGTAAATTACAATTAGCTCCAAGTTGTGTATAAGCATCTGTATATGTACTTCCACTGGATACAAGGAGGAAAGCCTGAGCCCATTAAAGTCAACAGAAGCCTTCCAATTGTTTTCAAAGAGGCTCTAACGTCACCCAGAGGGAACGGTTCTGTGCATGCTTCTCAGGTCCACATTTAATCTGCATAACAGATCCTTTGCAACTCAGATCTCTCTTAATTTCTTCTCGTGTGGCCCTATCTAAACAATGATAATGCAATTCAGACTGAATATTATTTGTTAGAAAGTCTTTATCTGTCATACGAAAAGTGTTAAAAGAAACTTCATTTTCATAGATGATGTTTTCATCTAAAATAGCTAGAGATATTTAAGAACATTTCTGTATTTCTACACAAAATGCATTCAAATCTTTGAATAAAAGGCTTTATAAGAACGTAAATGTACTCTACAAAAATTACAGTGACAATAGATTTTGTTTACAGCAGTCTTGCACGCATGCGGGCTTACAGCACTGCATTTGCAGCAGCAGTGGTTATACAGCCACGCTGGTTTGCACAGCCGTTTAAAGACAAACAGGAAAGCAAGGTCCTTGACCGGCGAAGCTGACAATTTCAATAAGGCTGACAATCTAACAAAAAGTGACAATAGTGTTCAGTGGGTAGGAAGGGCAAGAGCAAACAAAGAGAAGGGGAAAAGTGATCTTGCGAGAGCACTGTTTTGAAGGAATCCAGATGAGCACACTGTTGCAATACTTTAGGATTGGTTTGTTTGCGTTTTAATTTTAGGATTGCCAAATTGGTGTGACTGCCCAGGTATCAGCAAGCTGATGCAAAAAGGAAGAATTTTAGCTTGGAATGGATAATGACAGAGCAGAAGGAGGACAGGAGGAGCATCTGGAAGAAAATGCATGGGGAGGAAGGACCTAGAATAGCAGCACTGTCTCCCAGGTTTGGGTACATCTGTAAAATACCAAAACATCCTAAATAAAGTGCTGTTGGGCAAGTGCTTGGGAGTGACAGGGATGGTCAGGAATTGCAGCAGTACAGGTGAATACCTGTCTTAATGAAGTCTCGTACAATTTCTGCAACAGCCTTTTAGAGAAATCATAGCACACAGTTCCTAGAGAGCCAGTTTGGCAGGGCTGCTGCTTATGTAGGAACCCATTCCTATGATTTCCTGCAGATCTAGGGGTGAAATTATCTGCTGCAGTAAATTCACAAGTTTAGCATTTGTTGCTACTGTGACCAAAGGTTAATGTTTCATTGGTTGACTGAGTCAAGATCACAAGCTGCCTATTACATATTTTTGTGGTCTTACTCATATATTTGATTTCAGCAGATTTTGAGTAATTCTCTGAATGTTAAATGAAAGCCACGTATGTAAGAGATTAAGTTTTGTTACTGCAGAACAAAGCAATTTCACAAATAATTTTCTTTCGTAGCTCATTGGGTCACTGAGGGTACATCCAGCCAGCACAGGCAGGTTCTGGCTGTAAACATGCTGAATGACCATCCTCCCAGTGAAAACACAGAGAAGGAGGGAATATAGCAGTCTTGAACACATACATGACATCGGGGCTACAGCTCCTTTTGGCACAGATGGCTGTGTGCAGCAGATCTGACAACATGTGGTGCTGTGTAATAGCCATCCCTGATGCAGATGAACACAGCGTAAGAACGTTAAAGACTTTCAGGGAGAAGAGTGAAGGGGTTTGGATTACTATTTTGTTTGAATCCACTTCCAAAAGCTATAGAAATTGAATACAATTTTTTAAAAGGATTTTCGGTAATACCCCGCAAAACTTTGCTTTACTTTAAATACTCCACAAGACTTGAATGAAGGCCTTTTTTATGCATTTGTCCAAAAATGAGAGTAAAACCTGAAATTCTTTACATTGATATACTATTGTGTGGCTGTGCTCCTACTCAGAGTAACTAATTGGATAATTTAGCCATAAAACCGACCTAAACAATGTTACTCTGTTGAAAGTTCACCTTTCTGTCAAGTTGGCAGTGAGTTAATTTGAATGATTTGAACCTGTGCTTGCAAAGTTGTGCCTGAGCAGGGTCAGGGAAAGCAGCTGTGTGGGACAGGGGGTGAAAGCATTAACCAGAGATGTTCCATTTGAGAGCACAGGTCTGAGAGCTTCCCATTGAACTATAAACTTACTATGCAAATGCCAAAGTAAAAAGCCCTAAACTTTTCTCCTGAAAATATGGTGAGGCCACGTTAGTTCCAGCAGGCGAAGAATGAGAGTCACTGAGGATGAGGAGGTGCGGTGCAAGAGCCAGAAAGCGAGCCTGAAAGGTAGAGGGAGCAGGCTATTTCTCTTTGTTATCGAGTGAAATGACTCCACAAATATGACAATAAATCACTGCAGGAATCAATCTGAGTGGAGGCAACTGCTCCATGCTGATAATGCATCAATCAATATTTAATGTTTACACTTTAATTAATCTGCACGTAGGAAGCATTCTTTCAGTGACAAAAAAGTGATGAGAAATAAAACACCTTTTATATCAAACAGCGACGAATGGCTGCCTATCTGTTAGGCTTTGATTGGGCCCTCAATTGATCATTGCAGCCTTTTTCGATTGCACCACTGTGCAATGTCACATTTGGGTATAAAACAAACACAGGCTCTGTGAAGGAAGGAGGGGGAGCTTCTGAATCTGCTTTTAAGTGATTACAACTTAATCAGAACAAAGAAAGACTGATAGCAAAGTATGAGTTCTTTGAAAAGACTGGGCAGAAGCAAATAAAATAAAAGATTTTCAACATCTGCAACAATGACACCTATCTGAACAGATTTTTACTGTGTATTACAATTATTGATACCTTCTAAGGCTTTGTATAGAAAAACAATTCAGATGTTGAGTGGCAAAACTGCCTTCCCTTATCAGAGCTACCAGTGGAGACTGACGATCAGTTTATTTTGTCCCTATTCTGTATGGCAGCGAAGTGCCAGGTGCTGTATGGACACAGGAGAAGTCACAATTCCTGCCTCAGAGTGTTTTTCCTCAGTGCTCTGTTTAACCCTTGTAAACGCTAGTTTCTTCTTCTTTTTAAAGGGCCTGATTCATTGTTCATTGATGTCAACTGAATGACTTCTATTGACTTCAGCGGGCATTGCATTAGTCCATAGATGAATGGTATTGAAAGGCATAGTGATGAGAGACAAATGAAAAGACAGTGATACCAGACTAGTAATGTTCAATTATTCCTTTAAAAAAAGAAAACTACAGCAGTACATTCTCCATACATAACTAAATGTATGCTTATTTCTAAAATAATTGTTTGAAATGTACAGACTTTTCACATAGTAAATGCAATAGTATTTATTTAAAAAATACAGAGAGCTTAGCTTTCTAGAGCTTGGCTCAATTTAAATGATTAGAGATCTGAATCCGGACACAAAATTGCCATAAACTTACAGAGGGTGGAACCCAGGGAATTTTACTGTATTTTGTATGTCACATTTAAGTTATTTTGCAAAGCCTGTCATGAAGTTAGGATCATGCAAAGGACCTATGCAAATGTCAAATCATTTTAAGCTTTTAAGTAGACCTGCTATTAATTAAAAAAATATTTTTTTTTTTTTCCACTGAGGAACTTTTGTTGTTTTACTAGTCAACACATAAGAGGATTCTACTTAGGATATAGTGACAACACGTTGCTGAAATGCCTGCCCAGATTTGGAACTGCCTAGTTTAGGGTGCTCTGACTGCTAGCTTAGGCAATACTTGAACAAAACCAGAAATAATATTATGGTATAAAGTCATATACTAGAAGGAATTTGAAAATATTAATCCTCAATCCTACAAAGAAGTTTTTATTTCACTGAGACTGGATGATCTTTTTCTGTGATTCACAAAATTTTTCTGGCACTCAGAAACACACTCCTAAGACTGCTGGCATTTTTGGATACTGAGAGCAGCAAAGTATTTAAAGCATGAATGACATCAGAAGACTTCCATTTATTGGTCAAAAAGTTTTGAAATATAGTAGCATACAAAAATTAGAGGAAGTGTTCACAGAGGAAATGAAAGAAGATGAATATGACATTTAAAATGCAATAACAGAACTTAAGCTAACTTTTTACTTCTGATGTTTACTTGTCATTCCCACTTATATTTTTTTCACAGAACTTTGTACGTAGATAAACAAAACCCCAAAGATTTCATTAGCTCCATAAAAATGGAGACAATGCCTTCTAACTAAAATCCACAAATAACTTTTCAGCAGACTATACTAACATACACACACATATCCACACACAGAGTTGAGTCTGCAGTTTATCTTTTCCATAAAAACTTCTTCCCCCTTCTGTGGAAATCAGATGAACAAGCTAAAAAAAAAGGGCAAAGTCAAAAGAGAGGAATGCTCTATTGTAATGCATGATCAACTACAAATATTTATAGAAAAGATGAAAACACGACTGTGGGCACATCAGGATTGCCTTAGGACAGCTTTAACACGCATAGTTAATGTGTACAGAACAAAATCATCTTACTGAATGTGAAATCTTCATCTTCCTCATATGCACCCAAAGTAAAAGTAAATTCACAATAAATAAAAAGAATTACTTGCTTGATAAAATCCTGAGGGATTTTAATTTAAGCACTTAATGTTGTCACTGGTAGGCAGAAAAACTCACGGTTGCATTTTCTGATTATTTTATTCTCCAACCATATACAGCTTGCTCCACACAACTGGAGTAGCAGCCCAACCTGGAAAGCCAAATCCCGGCCCCTAGGAACATCAGTTTCTTTGGAACTCCAGAGAGCTGCACGGTTTGGTCTGCAGCAACAATCCTGACATGCAGGGAGATAGGTCCCGTACTGTGGTTTTAAAGCCCCATTAGCTGACCTTCTGAGAACACAAGTCCATAAGGTTCTTTGCTATATAATGAAAACATTTCAGCTAGCAAAGGATATGTTTCCCAGCCCTGGACCTTCCTAGCAGGGCTACGGTGAGTTCCCAGGTCTAATCAAAGTCCCAAACTGTCAAGCCCAAGCGCTAGGGCGCTCTCCCAGTATCACTTCTGGCTACAGTTGTTGGCATTAGCCTAAGTACTTCCACCTTAGCTATATGAGGAGCACGCAGTGAGATCTAAGAGTACCAGTCCCTATTCAGCACCAGGGCTTAGGCTACCTTTCTACCTCAGCCTTGTCACAGCTGTCTGCTGCATAAAAAGACTGAAATGTACTAAAAAAACCCTGGAAGACTAATAATTCATTAACCTGACAAATGAAATGTAAGTCCTATCGATCAAGAGTAGAACTTCTTGGTTATAAAGGAAGCATATATTATTCTGACAGTATTTTCACAAGATAAACTGAAGTTACAAAGAAGGCAACCAATTTGATTCAAATAACTGTCTCTCTCATGATGAAGACTGAAACGTACTAAAAAAACCCTGGAAGACTAATAATTCATTAACCTGACAAATGAAATGTAAGTCCTATCGATCAAGAGTAGAACTTCTTGGTTATAAAGGAAGCATATATTATTCTGACAGTATTTTCACAAGATAAACTGAAGTTACAAAGAAGGCAACCAATTTGATTCAAATAACTGTCTCTCTCATGATTATAGTCATCACGCACAAGTTGGTGGGGTAGTGTTACTACCCCCGTTTTTACAGATTTGGATAACTGCATAATATCAAGGAAACAGGACTGTATCACTCTCACAGCTTTTCTGACTGCTGATCCTATGGAAAACGCTAAGCAAAAGGCTGACTCCTGCACCACTGAATCATGACTGCTAAATGCCAGCACGGAAAGATGTGCAACGACACACACACAAAAGGTAATCTCTTCTCTCTTCCATCACTAGCACTGAAAAGCTCAGGGCTTATTGTACAGCTAATGAGAATAAACACACTTGCAGCTGGCCTTCCACCACCTGTAGAAGGTGAAAGTCAGCCAAAAACCTACAAGACTCTCCAGTTGCGACGAAGGGATGGAAACCAAGAGTGTGGCTCAGATTCAAGTCCTAGACTAGTTATAGTGGTATAATACTGGTGCCAATAGACCCACTTAAGAGTGGAGGGCTCAGAGCGAGAGGCAGTCTCTGGTATTCTGTGATGGTAAAATATATTAGGGCAGGCATCAATTTACCTTGGTTAGTTATGGTTTTAGTTATGCTGTATTTTGGTGCCCAGGGGCCTAATTTATAATTCTAATAATAAAATGTATTATGAAGTATAAGCCAAGCACATGCAGGTTCTAATTCTATTTCCTCTCAAAGGAAAGAGCTAAGCTGTTAAGCTCCAGGTTCTTTCAACATTTCCTATTTGCGACAAACACAAAAATCTGAAATCAGCGATGTACCACTGCAAGACTTTTACAAAGTTCAGGTACAGCAAGTTAAATGTGATTGGTTTTTTTTTTTTTTTAATCCCCAAATGATGTTTCTGGTACCTCAGTATCAGAGCTGTCACAATGCCTGGTTTTGCAGGTAAACTGAAGTTACAGAGATGCAAACCAATCTAGTTCAGACATCCTCCCCACCTCAGAAAAATTACCATCCCTAAGCTAGCGGAGTAGTAATTCCACCTACATTCTTACAGAGAGAACGTACAGGTCAGCTGAGGGATCTCCCCACTCCCTAAGGATGGAGAAAACCCTAATCCACTTAGCAGAGAGACTTTTACTCTGGTTTGGTTGTAGAAGTTAACTGAACAGCCCAGCTGTTAATGTTATAGTATACGTGCCCTCATTTGCACATAAGAATTTGAGGAGAATGTTCCATTATTTTCTTCCCTCCCAACCGGAGGACACAGCACCCTGTGCAGGCCCGAGCAGGCAGCTGGTCCCAGCTCTCTAGGTCCCCTTGCTGAATGCACTTACTAGGACACATTTAGTACCACACAAAAACAATTTGTATGTGTGTGGAACCGAGTTAACGTTAACAGAAAATTAACTTTAATGATTCAGATTGTCAGTAACTTATTTAAAAAATATGATATCAAAGAGCAAGACTAGCAACTGTATCATTAATAGTTTTTACATTACATAGTATTTATGCTATAAACATAAGTTTTAATTAAAAAATCACTGCAGTTGTTTTCACTCTAGTTTCCACTGATTAATGTTGATATTGACAACAAGGTAATATTGTTCATCTTATTTAAGCTGAATAAATAATGAAGAAGAATTAATAAGAATACAGATACCAAACATAACAATGGTCCTTAATCTTACGAAATTGTTCTTTACTCACGGCAGCAGCCAGTCTCACTAATGTCAGTGGCCCAAATTCTGCAGTCCTTAATCACATACCGTTACCTTCAGCAGGAGTTGTTCTCAATTTAGGATCAAAGACCATAGTTCGCTGGGGCCACTCTTTCAAGGGAGGATTGGGCCCAGACTTTTAATAAGGGGTTTGGTGGCTCACAAAGAGGCGATTAAGATCTTCCTTTGAAAAACACAAAATGTAGAGTTCTTCTTTTGGATTATAACAGCACAGATAGCCGTAGCTTGTGGATTTGGGAGTATTAACTGCTAATCCACAAGTGAACTGAAAGGTTTTTGTTTGTTTGTTTTGCTATTACAGTATTTAGTTAAACTTGTCAACCTTCAGTTCTCAGTAAGTCATATTTAAGTTTCTTAGCAAAATATTTTATTTAAGGAACTCAAAGTTTCTGCAAGTTCTTGTTCTTTTTCATATATTCCTCCCCACTGCCCTGAACATCTCTGTGAATACTTCCAAGAGTTTGAGAGATTTCCTGGTTATATGCAAAACCTAGGGTAGTTTTTTTGTTTGGTTTGGTTTTATTTAATGAAAAGCTTGCACTTATTCCTGAGAACTCAAACCACCAAGTTTTGGAAACTAACCCACAATATAAAAGTTTCTATTTTCCTTAAGTGACATTCAAGGATTGCTTTTTGTCAGTGACAAACAGAAAGTACTTAGTATAATTATTATAGCACCTCAGTAAAAATCAGATTCTAGCCGTAGGTGATTGCAGCTATAAAGTTTCCAGAATAGGAACAATGAGCCCTATGAAACTAATGAAAAAAATCGCCAACTTCCTCACTCCAAAGTCTGATTTTTACAAGGACTCCATTTCTCCCTGGTTGCCAAAAATGAAGTTTATTTGGATCTAGCTTAGGTCTCCAGGAAAACAATTTTAATGTAAAATTGAATAATGTTGCACCAATGACAGGATAATTAAGTGGTTTCAAAATCGAGCAATATTTAGGTGCATTTACTGTAGCATGCCCCAATAATGAAAATAAAGAAATCATATTCTAATGATAGCATAGCTAAAGATGATAAATATCCAGACATACCCCTTGCTGTATCACTGTACTGTAATCAAATGAATTAGAAATCTAATGACTACTTTGACACAAACACGTATTTAATATGCTGAAAATGTACCAGATTTTCCCCCTCAAGCATTAGTAAAATCCCCAAGAAAATTAAAATCCAGGTCATAGCTAAATTCCTTTGAAACTGGGATTTAAATGAAAAAAAAAAAGAGTTTAGTCACTGTAAGAATTCTTTGTGCTGTTACATTTATATAAGGTTAAGGCTAAAAATAAGATCAAAATCTTTTTGGAGGTTACATTAAAAAATAGACCAGGTGTGTTCAGAAACCCATCACGCATATGCCTGTTAAACAGATGCTGACCAATAAATTAATTAAAGCTACTCTCCTTTTGAATCAGAAAAGAGGAAAGAGCTGTTAGCGACATTTATGGGGTGATGTTCTCTTGACTGACAAGTTTTTCATGTTTGGCCTCTATTGTACAAGTCACTGATTCTTCTCAAACATTTTCCAAAAGGAAAATGAAATCGCTGTCTGTCTATAAAGCAGAGAATTTAGTAACCTGTTTCTAGGTAGTTGGATTGAGAGAGGTGGCATGGCTGTTTATCAGTCCTGTAAAGTGAATAAGGAAACAAGGTTATGACACTGACCTGATGAAAACCCTTGCTAGTAATTCCTGCCATCACACTCAGAAAACCAGAATTTGCATGTGAAATATCTCACTCTCCTAAGTATGCTACACTTCATTGTGACACTTAGCATCTGAGCTGATCAAATGAAGAAGTATCTTTTGCTGACCCTAAGTCCTACTATACTTATAGAACTTGGAAAAAATAAATAGAAAGGACTTTGAGGAACGGTAAATGGTCCTGAAAGGGCTACGTGACTCCTTGAAACATAAGCTTCTCTAGCACTTTAAGGATAAAAAACAGTCATTTCTACATTTCTTCTTCCAATTATACAAATTTAATTTTTTTGGAAGCCACAGAATTGCTGGAAAAAGGAGTTAGTCGGTGTAAGGGGTTATTAAACATGGCATTCACCCACTGGTCTTACACAGAAAAGGCAGCCCCGAAAAAACCAAAGCTGATTAATATGAAAGGCAGCTAACCTAAAAACTAAAACTTGAACTGAATGGTGTGTGCTAATCTTTCTCAAATGCACTTATGAAAGCTAAATTTGCTGGTATTTGTCATTGCTATGCAGGCTAAGCGTTCATGTAAATGATATCTCCTCGGTTCTGAGCAAACCAGTAAAAACCAAGGAATTTTGTCCTCATTGGTAATTTTCTGAATCTCCTGTCCATCTGTGGCTGCTTGAATAGCAAACACTTCACAGTCCGGGGTCATTTGTGATAAACTTTGTTAAAAAGCCGCCATTCATTACTGGTAATTTCCTTAATCCTCAAGTTGCTTGTAAGGAAAAGATTGAAGTTCTGTGTTATATATTTGCTCTATTGGGTCTACAATCAAAATAACTCAACATGCTAGCCACATTAATAAAATACTTGCCAGATCAAAATCTTAATAGCCAGTCTTAGACTTGCCATTGTTTATTGATATTTGTTTGCCAGCCTATCTGGAGACATAAGGAAAATCTTAATAGCTCCGGCCACTCATTAGCAAAGTACTGCGGAGTCCTAATCCCATGAAGATATTAAACTATTTTTCCTTACAACAGCAACAAATGGAGGGAATTCTCATTACTTATTAAGATGTGGTACATTCTTTGCATATTGAGTTTCTTCTTATACTTTGAACTCTTATCCCTCATCATTCTATTTCTGAGGCTAAGATCAAAGTAGATCGGCCTTACAGAGCTACAGATGAGTGGCCGCCTTTCAGAGAATATTAATGCCCTCTTGAAGAGCAAAGCTGGGAAGGAGGTGTAATCCCCTGAAGAGAGAGCCCTGTGAGCCTAGTCATACTGAACAACTGTAGCATGCTCGCTGGATCAGCTGTTAAAGAGCGCAGCCTCGCTGAGGTGGAGCTGCTTATCCCAGTTTAACAATGTGGCCCAAATCTCAAAGCAATAGCGAGACTAAGTCTTTTTTTGGAACTAGAGAATTGTGTAAATGTGGATTCTGGCAGACTGGCACAGAGCAATGTGTTTTATAGCAGGAAAATACGTGACCGATTTTGTATTTTGCATTGCAAAATTTTCTGGTCTTTCCTATTCAGACTTGTGACTTCTCGAGTTTTAGTTTTTACTTCTTGCTACCTCACCTACTCCAGGATTGGTGTTATTGATGAGCTTGTTGGCAGCGGGCAAGACACTGTCCTCCTTCAATCTTCCACTTTCAGCAGCGATCCTGCCATACAGGGTTTCTTTCTTGCCTTCAGATTGCTTGCAAGCCTTTTAAAGGGGAATTACTTTAGACCCTTGTTAAAGGTAAGAGTAAACATACTAAGTACTAAGACATTCAGTGGGTATCATTATATGAAAAGAAGAAATGTTATATTCATTACAGAGGAAAATCTAGTAATAAAAAGTATTACCTGCATTTATAGCCCTTGTAACCTAATTTTTGTGACAAAGCAAAGAAGTAAAAACATTCCTTTCTGCCTTTCAGTGACCCCTATAAGAAACCCCCCATGGAGTCATTTAGGATAGCAATTTGAGTGAAAATATACGCAGCCTTTACTTTGCTTGCTCTTCTTAAATTAATAACCCTTACCAATGATAAATCTGAAAGTTTCTAAAGAAATGTGCAAAAATGCCCTCAAATTAGTAAGCAATTAAAAGAAATAAAAACTTAAAAGACATTTTCCACAACATAAAAGAGTGACAGAACACGGAGCTGTGTTGATCAAATGTTAAAACTGTACATAAAATACCCCTTCAATATATGCTGCCAGTAAAAACCAAGGCAAAGCAGGTCATTAAAATGTCAGACTTGGGGCAGAGTGGAAAAAATGCTGTGTTTAAAAGTAAACATGTAGACCTTTTATAATTATTTCCCCTTAAAGTTAACTGTTCAAAAAAAAAAAAAACACCCAACCAAAACAAACCAAAACTAAACCCCAAGCAAACAGCTCTGCATCATGAGGATGAAGAGTCAAACTCTAGTCCTCATCTTGTTCCTAAGTGAACCTAGGGAGACTTTTTGGCTCTTTATGCAGTCTCTGGATGTCAGCTTTGTGTGTGAAATGTCATTTTCCTTTATCCAGTTTCTCTAAAGCAAAAACAGAGCGATGTGTTCATGCCATTAATATTGATGTCGTTTATGCTAAGGCTGAATATGAATAACAGGAGCATTAGAAATCTTGGGAGCCCCGTGTGCAGCAGGGGAACCCTTGGGAAGATACTGAGGTGCCACACACAGCCTTGCGCTGGCAGGGCTTGCACTGACCAACGGGAAGACTTTCACATTCACTGTTGTGATGATGTTAGTGTCCAAATGCAGGATTTTAGCACTGCTGTAAAGAGCTCAGGCTAGAAAACTGTGCTCAATCCCTTCTCCTCACATGAACTAAAACTGCCCATTGAAACTGGCAGAAGGCTCAGTTAGCATAAAGAGATGCTATGCTAGCTATGGGGGAGCTGAAAGCCATACTAATGCTACTTAGTTGAATTTATCGTTTTGCAGTCCAATGCAGATGAACCAAGACAGTAAAAGGAAAATCAAAGTCTGTATCTTCAGATACGGTGTGTTGCAGTACTGAAAACAAAAAGGTGGTATTCTGCTGTCACTTTTCCTACTTCCAAGCTTTTTAAGCCAGTAACAAAGACTGATATCCTTCTGACTCATCAATCACATTCCAGTTTTATTTCCCTCCTACTGGAAAAAAGTGCATCATGGCCCTGAAGAAAAAATTTTCCATCTCATTAATTTTGTGTATTTTAAGCAAAGTGTCTGCATATGAAGTCAGTATAATATCTGCACTGTGTCTTTTACTGAGCTGAATTCCTAAACTGTGTCTAAAAGGTGGTAATGCCGTAGTAACAACTCTGTCCAGCAGGCACAATTCCACATTAATTGGGCTAGTGTGTATCAGAACAACACCGCTGGTGCACAGAAAGTTATTCCAGAATAACTTTGGTTTAACCAAAAAAAAGTAGTTGGCTTATAAAACTCAGATAAATTTAATGATTAGAAAATATACAAAGTTATTCCAGAATAACTTTGGTTAAACCAAAAAAAAGTAGTTGGCTTATAAAACTCAGATAAATTTAATGATTAGAAAATAAAAAGGTTGTACCCTCAGGCAGTTTCTGGGACTCCCACTGAAGTCCATGCAGGAATACAGGTATCTTAGTTTGGCCTCTAACATCTCCATATCTCTGTTCCCTAAAACTAACAAATACCACTGCTGAAAGTACAGGTTGTCACATTTACAATCAGCGATTAAAACCAACATTCTTCTGGTTTCCATCTGATAAGAGCAGAGCTCAAAGTGGAGAGACAATGGAGAAACAAAATAGCACTGAGAGATTCAACTTTTATTTAACTAGTCATTTTTCTTTAAACCAGCTTCTACAATGCAAATATTTCTAAGTTAGGAAAAAAGCCTGTAATCATGATTTGAGACATGTTATACTGAGAATACACAGATCATGGGAGAATATTAATCTTCATACTTATGCTTTCTTTTTCTAGTTTCTGGTATTTTACGTAGGATAAATACATCAGGAGGAGACAAAGCAGTGGACCATTTTAGACTGGTATAATTGACTCAGCAGAAAAATAAAGACTTACATCTTTAGAGAGCTGTGGTTTCATGACTGTTAATAACAGATCTGTTACGATCAATACTTCCGCAGTATGTATGATCAGCATTTCTTAGTCATAGGCTTACAATGGCAACTCTATGAAAACAGCCAGAGCGTACAGTACATGTATTTTTTGCCAGCTCTACGGTTTTCATTCTATGATAAAAATGATGAGTAATACTTAAACGGGATTAAAATTTGATGTTGGGAGGATGGTTTCTAGTCACGCATAAAGCCTGCAAGTAAAAAGTCAAAATTTTTTTAAACAAATTTTGAACCAACAGGGTGGCTTTTGTCCACTTCAATACTTTGCATCATTTCATTGCACCCTTTTGATCCACTAATAGGAGCCTAAAGCTAGGCTTAATGTATCATGGAACCCATGGCTTGTGACCTATGGCTTTAATGAAGGCAGAACACCATGAACCTGGAGGGCTGATACTTAATTAAAATGGTAGGTTTGAACCCCATTTCTTTTCCTTACAAGTATTCAGGATGATAATCCCAGTTTAATAAGATTTACTAGTCTTATGACACCTCTGGAAGTTCTTATTTCCTTAAAGGTAAGCAAAAATGTTATTTTTACCTGTATTCTTTATGCAGAATCATCTTCTACCAATAGTGGGTATTCCAGAGCTGGGAAATAGGTTTCATTTTGGGTTCTTCAACCTAGATAAAAAGAATGGAATAACTTTCTCAGGAAATACTAGCTTGTTTGCAGTTCATTGTGAGAATGTCAAAAGCTGGTTCTTTGCTGGTTTATTATATAACTGCTGTTACTGTCTTCCTGGTCACAGGCTAAAACCAGCAGCCAATTCTCCATTACCAAACTGTCAAAAAAATGCAGTTTGAAAGTACACATTCGATATTTCATAGATTTTAAGATCTTCAAAAAGACTTATCATAGATCTTCTGAAATCCTGTGCCATATTCCAAGGAAATCCCTTAGAAAGATGCTTTTCATGAGTATTTGGCTTTGATTACTTAGGAGTTTAAGGAAATTTGGCTTCCTGCTATATTTCCAGACCACAGACTCAAATGACACCCAAATGGAGGCAACCCACTAAGAGTCCTCAAGTCACCATATACCTAATTTCTAGACATCCAGCAGCAAAAATATACCTCCCTGAACACCACCTATATACATATTTTGAGATTTAAGAGCACCTGATAAACATAACATTAAATACCACCCACCCTCTACCATCACAGTCCTTTTTCAGGGTTCCAAGCTCCTATAACTTAGTGATATAACCAGCACATAGCCCGAGTATGAACTATAATAAGTCATGGACATCAAGCTACTCTGTTGTTCTAACAATTTCAGAGGTTTTTTTAGAGAGCTAATCAGCAAGGCCTCTAGGAGTCTTCTCCTAGAACTCCCATTGCCTGGAAGTTCCTTTTCATAGTCTCAATTCTGGTCAACTCTGAAGATTGTGGGCCTGTTTTTTTTAATTGATGGTTTGCCTTGTATTCAAACTGGCATTGCCACGGGAGCAAAGAATCACACCTACCTTGCCAGCAGGTATTTGTTTTCCCAGTGTTGCCCCCTGTGCTGCAGAAAGGCAGGCATTCCGATGGCAATGTAGTGAACTCAAACAGCAGGTTAATCCAGTTTAAAAAAAAACCAAAACAAAAAAACACCAAAAAGAAGGAGGGGGAAAAAAAAAGATGACTAAGTATCAGCTGTTCGACCAGAGACTGGACAGTCAGCAGACTCTCTGGGTAGGGAAAGCTGCAGCATAGGAAGACAATACAAGACACCTGTGCTCACTAACCTTCTAACCCAGCACAGCTCGTCTGCCCACAGCCACATGTAATCTGTCTGAATTTCCCCAGTTACAGAAAAGATGAGGAATAATTCAAATGAACTGGTCAGCCAGCAGAACTGGGGGAGTTGCAAGCTTCTACCAAAGGATGGTGATAATACATTTTCAAGCGAACAGCTGCTTATACATGTAATGTTTGGCACTAAGAAAAGATGACTTGAGCAAACCCAGGATGCCTGCAGTATTTTAGAAAATGTGCACATGATCACTTGTGCTAGAGGACACATGGCGTTGTATCTCTACAATCAGTGGTATGAGCTGTTCATGGAAACATCTTGAACTGGCACAGTTATACCTGGAAAATTGGGCGATTCACACCTTTATTTTCTCTTCTGTGTTAACACAGTCATTCTGTTTCTCTGTGCTAGTCAATAAATCTTACGAAGCAGCCCTGTGTCCTGCAAGCCGCTCAACAACTTTAAACGCTGTGCTGAGGTGTAGATCTATAGATGCCTTCCACTTGTTTCTTGCCCTCAGATTAGGAGAACACTTTCTAAGAAACAGAAGGATCTGATTTACCTTCATTTAAGTTGTCATTACAGCACTGAAGTTTGAAATCAGTATTTTGAGGCAATGGTTAGAAATCTAGCAGCATTCCTGTGTGAGCTGTCATCACCATCTGCACCCGCCACTGACTTTTTCTTAACTGATGCAGTTGAAAAATAACCCAGCTGAAAAAGAAAGAAAAAATGGTTAGATTAGTTTGAGTCCAGTTCACTGTGCCTGTGCAAACGCTTCTGTTGGAACAAGGCAGAAGAAGCAGCAGGGGCCAAAGCTGCTGCAGAAATGCAAGTGTAGACACATTCCTTGATATCTGAGTAGGCGGCCAGACTGACTTAAAGTGAAATGTTTTTAGGTGGATTCTAATCTTTTTTATAATCATCAATTTTTTCACATTCCAAATAGAACCCGTCCACAGAAACGGTGTTTTTCCGGTGGATCTGTTCACACAATCCTTTATGTTGGCAGCTCATTTCTGTCTTAGTCATGTTTTCGTTTTTTCTTTAGCAGATGTTTACAATTACTCCTTAAAATGTTTCCATTTTCTGTGATCATTGAATGTGAATGAGGTGACATTTTTAAAAATAATTGTAGCTTTTTCTGGCCAGAAACCACGTTGTTAGATTCAAATACTCTTTGTCTTTTAGACTGTGGTAAAGGTCTTATATCTTTGCAACAGCAGCATCTGCACTAGTTTGCCTATTTTTTTTGCCAAAATCAAAGTGTTATTTGTCATTATCTGGCTATATCTTGTATCTGGTAATCAGATGTCTTTTTATTTAACCTTAAAGACACGAGGCCTAATCTCCTGAATTTGTGCTTGAGGATTTCTTGGGAGGACCGCAGAACAAACGGCATTACAGCAGCCCAAGCTTCTGAAATGTGAAGGAAGGTTTCTTTGCTTTTCTTTCAATCAGTTTTTTCATTTGTTTTTATTGACCTCAATTTAGATCAAAGTTCTCACAAATAATTGCCGTGTTGCCAACAACTGCAATTACATTGCAATGTTTGTAACACTTCAAACGTTCTTCAAAAACCCATTTCTGGGAGTCATGCAAATTTTTGAGAAAGCTCATCTGTTTCTTCTTTTTTCTTCTTTTGTTTTGAAAAATAAGATTTCTAGTTGCAGAAAAAGTATAAAAATATGCCATACATTTACTATAAAGGCTCAAAAAAGAGTGCCACCTATATATTTTAAAGGATCACTTTTTTTTAATGCAGTCTCATGACTTTTGGAGCGCTGACTCATGATTTTTGCATGCTTGATATCAGCAATACCAAAACTGAGAGAAAATCTTTGTGAAAGGTTCCTGTCTAGTCCTCTTGAGACAAAGGGATTGTCCAGGAAAAAAAAAAGAGAAACAACTGTTTCTGATTCATGATCGTTCTCAGTTAAAAACAAGCACAAACCCCAACTTTAAAGCAAACAATCTAAAATACCTGCCAAACCACTCCTGCTTTCTTTCTTCACCATAAAGACTCAAAAAAAGGTACAAACACATTTTTTTCTTTTCTTTGGTAGGATGGTATTAAATCATATAATGTATGAAAATGACACTTCTTGTATAATTTAATGTTTTTCAATAAACAGCTTCTTTTAATATGCCAGATTCCTCCCTCTTTCTTGTCAAGCAAGAAGTTTGGCATTAGGGACAGACAATGACTTTTTAATTAACGATCATATGTTATTTTTAATTTTAATGTGTATTTTTTTAGCTTCCATAAAAGAAATGTAAAAAAATTATGATTACATTCCTTCTGCTTAACTAAAAAGTGTTTTCCTTTACTAGGAATAAAGTACTCTGAGAGAAATATGGAAATTTCACTGAAAAAAAAAATTAAAGCCTTTTTGCTATTAAATGAGAATTTTGGCCTATGAGTTAATGCACTTTCATTGCAGTACACTAGTTGATCTGTGACCTCAAGCTTCTACTTGTTGAAAACAATTACAAATATTCCGCATTGCTAATAATACAGAAGGTAATCAGTAGCTATCATAAAGATTGCTGATAGTTGTAGTAGAGGAAATACTATATTTTATTATACTAACAGTACAAATTTGATCTGGAACTGGCAACTGGCTGGTTTAGCAGTCAAACCCAGACTCCTTTATCAAGCAAAACTTCCAATTAATTCCAAATAGTTTTTCTACATTAAGGATAAATTGCTTGTGGGTGGGATAAAAATGGTCGGTATGTGCCTGTATTAGAATAAATATTTTTGGCATAAACTCTTTCAGAGGCAAATCAGGTCAAAGGATGATTTACAAAACTGTCATTGTCATATGGCATTAATTTGATAGCTCATTTCAATTGACATCTGTGAGAAGCAGTTGGACATGCTGTTTCTCTTGCATTAACCAGACTTTTTAATTAATTATGCAAAGCTGAAAGCAAACAAACAAAATTAGACTGAAAAGTAAAACTATACTCAAGTACAGGTACACATTAGCCAGCTAAATTCACACTATAACCGAGTCTAAATCTGCACTGTGCTATGAACTACCTTTGAATAGCAAACACCATCAGAATCATCGTTCATAGAGTGCTGCTCAGCACATAACATGAAACCTTCTCCAGCACCATAGATGACTCCTTTTTTCCACCCATTTGTTCTACATAGACATGAACAAAAATACTATTACTACTTCTAAATACTTCCAATATTTCTAATACTGTTACTACTATAAAAGTACTATTATTTCCTCGCCATTAGTCTTTCAGAACAAAATTGAAATCAGAGACAATTTAAGTATCTTGTTCACAAAGTTGGATCTACTGAATAGCAGACTATAAAATATGTTATTTGATCTATGCTGCACCAGTCCTTTAGCTGATCACAAAACTCATGCTGGGTCTCTCTAAACATCAGTAAGCATAATATTATCCCATGTTTGTAGTAACTCTTTGTAACCCCTGATTTACCCAGAAACTCAATTTTTCTGTTAAATTCAGTCTTTGAAGAAGTAAGCATAATATTATCCCATGTTTTTGTAGTAACTTTGTAACCCCTGATTTACCCAGAAACTCAATTTTTCTGTTAAATTCAGTCTTTTTAGAGAGATACCATATATTCATGCTATCTCAGTAGAAATATATCTGAATAGAAAATATTTCCAATTTTTTTATGGTGTCACTTGGCATTAGGACACCACAAGCTTCAAATATATCAATACTAAGTAAAGGGCTTTTTTTTTTTTCCAGAGATGCACATATCCAAGGTGATGCTGTGTTATTTGATCAAGATGGGGGGAAAAATCCCTTATAAGACAATGTCTAGAGCATTTCAACACTCTTAATGTGGCTTGAGCTTACCTATATGAGATCTTTTCTTTTGGGACTGCTCTCCCCCAGAATCAAAATCCTACTGTAAGGTCTCAAGCCATCAGCCTTTCCCTTCTTCCCAATTAAAAAAAAAAAAAAAATAAAAAGAATCTTTACAGTCTTCAGCTCAGCTTGTGCTTTGGCTACATAATGCATCACTCAATTCATGTACAAAATCTCATAGAGAGGAGCAATTATTTCTGCATATATTATCACTTGGTTAAAAAAATGTAAAGATTATTTACAAGTTAAGTATGATTTCTGGAAAGGACTCTATGCCTGAAATCAGGGTAATCCTGGAATTTAAAAAATAAATGTGTAATATGAGTTCTTGGCTATACAGATTGTTGTTGTAGATACAGGGTGGTGTAGACTGAAAGGACTGTTTGTTGACTGTTTCTTTCTGACATAGTATATGAATCCCATTCTGAGGTGGTCTGCTGGTTGCCTGCAGTGCAGGAGAAGAAACTGTTTCCCTTTTGATGTATAATTTGGCTTCTGTTTTTTGTTTTGCTTTCCTTAGAGCACTGGCGACTGACCATGACTGGAGCTGGTAGAGGATGTCAGACTGATATGCAGTTGCTCTTACTCTGCCAGAGTGCCCAGCTGGGGTGTCTTCCTCATATTAAATCAAGCTTCGGATATGAGGCCAATGAAGCATTTCCCCCAAATCAGATTGGTACGAACTATTAGAATTTTTTTGGTTTTACTTTCCTCTGGAGGTTTGAATTACCTAAAATAATTTGAGAATTTTGTTCCCCTCCAAACTATAAGTGAATGAGTCCAAAAGCAAAATATTTAGGAAATGAGTTCTTGTTTACGAAGATGAAGTAAAAAAGTTCTCTGCCTGTCCTCATAAAAGCCGTCAAAGTACCACATGCAGAGCTATTTATGTTATTATGCTTTTAAATAAAATCTGTGCAAAGTTCCAAAGAATGTACCATGGTCGATTATTGCATTATGTTATCGGAGCTGCCAAACTATCAAAATAAATTTCCAAAAGTCCTGTATTTATAATACTAAGATTCTGAGCAAGTATCGACTGAATAAATGTCTCTGTAACAGAGCACACGTATATAATTACAATGACTTATAAGAGGAGTAACTCCATCACTCAGTGACTGAAAACAGCTTACTTCAACTTGTTATTTACAGCCGGGCCTGTTCATCCAGCGCCCGGCTGGACAAAAGTCCCCAGTCTTACCAAAAGAAGTCCAAACTTGGACTATCTTTCATTGGAAAAAGTGATGTTAAATTGATAGACTGACACAGATGTAACTGTTTTGACAAGTTGAAGAAGAGCAAGAAAATAAAAGCGACCTGAACATGTTTTCCATAGGAATATATTATCCATAAATATCAACAACCTAAAGAGAACACGATGGCAGTACAGACAGAAGGTACTCTTTCACAGTCTATCTTTTAAGTATTGACGCCGTATGTTGAGATACTGTCCCTCAGGAGGAGAACGGAAATATCTCAAACATGCATTTTTTTATTATGTTTTAGTGCACAGGTATTTGTGTTAGCAGTAGAAAACACAAATATACAGGATTTTCTTGGCATATATTGTACCACATTGCAATAACTTAGTATTGTTAGCTGGCAATTAACCTAAGTATATGCATCCTCTAATTATCATATAACTTACAGTACCATCTAGTCTGGGGAACGTATTTAAACATGTGTTTATCCTATAGCTATCCAGTGGTTTGTTTTCTGTAATACAATAAACAGCTGTTTACAGATAAAGATAATAAGCTGTGTTGAACCTCTCACTTTGATTCTGGCCACGTCACGTGTCATCGAAATTACTGGGACTCAACATAAGATTAAATGGACAAATCCTGGCCCATCTACTTTATTAGCATTCTTTTACCAGGGATTTAGTAACCAGCCACTACCTAGAGACCCCTGCAATGAATTTCAGCTACAAAACACTTTGGTCTTGCAGTATAAATAAACATCTTGCCAACAAACTGGCATTTCACAGATGATTCTCTCATGTTCTCAAGAAACGCGTGAAACAGTTGTGATGAAATGTCAATAGAAATATTGGCAGATCAGAGCTGAGCAAGTGAATAGGCCATAAATTATATTTGCGTTAATCAGCACTAACTCTTCAGAAATCCAGTTATCCCTTTCATCTACCATTGGGAGGACTAAAAGAAAGATTTTATTAATGAATAAAATGTTATCTGAGAGGTTAAGTAAAAAAATATTTTCATGTATCTAAAAAATAGATACGGATTTAAAAATTTGGACAAAGCAGCATCTACATAGGAATGATGCAAATTGCTCTCCACTTGCTGCACAGTATGTCCTTATCTTTGATAGATTAGAAAAAAAAAATGCTCGGTCAGGATAAGGAGTACATAAATTTGACATCTCTGAGACATTCTAAAAGCTCATCTTTCAAAAACTGATGGCAGTCTCTTGCACTATCTAATTTAGATTTCCTGTTTCATTCAAATGTTAACATATACCCAAAACTTAGGATTAGAGGGGCCACAGGAGGCCCTATGGTCCAGGCTCTACCATTGCTGAATGTTCCTTTCCAGTATCTTCCCAACAGTAACTCTGCGATAGCAAGTTATATCCTTTTTTCACACAGGCAGCCCTTAGGGACAAAACTCCCCACAACTGGAAAAAGACATTATACTACTGTTGCTCAAAGAACTTGTAACAGGTTTCTTATTGCTACATTTGGGGGGGGGGAGGTTAAAAAAACCACTGTGGTTAAAAATGTACCACGGCCTATAGCGTGGTACCGTTTGCTTCTGGTCAGCTGGACTGGAACAGGTGAAAACATCTAAAATTATAGTCCCTGTTTCCTCCTTGCTGCCTTTTGAGCATTATACTGGAATGTCAAATTAGTGCAGCTCCTGAGCTCACCAAAGCTGGAATCACCGGCTTTTCATGCAGGGACAACAGAAAACTCATCGTGTCTTCTTTTCCCCACAGAAGATTACACAGGAAGGCTGGTTCCCATCCAACACACGCTTTATTTTATACTCATGTCTTTTTTTATATTTAAGGTCATGAACAAAAAACGTTGGAACTAGGAAGAGCTGAACACACTAGTGTGAGTTTGTTTGGATTTTTGTTTTGTTTGTGTTGATTTTCTTAGCACAAATGTAGTGATTAACACCAATGTTTTATGAACCTGCCTTGGTGAGACCCTACGGTCAGCATACCTGTTTGGCAGCTATTTTGAAAGAGACTTGACTGAATGTTTTAACAGCCTAAGTTAAAATCCTCTTAAAACTGCTTAAGATTTTTATCTGAGAAGACTTGATTTAGTCAGGGACTTTTGCTTTCCCATCATAAGGCCACCAATTAGTAAGAAATAAACTACATATATAGCTGCTTTTTTCTGTTTAGTTAAGGTGGCAAACAGCTGTATGAAGAACGGTGTCTGCAAGGCTCTGGCAGACAGTACTTCATGTAACTTTCATGACTGCATTTACTTTTAATTGATCCTGCAGTACTATGCCCCTTATGGAGTGTTTTAAATCAACGTCAACCATAAAGGGGTACTAAACTGTACAAGATCCTTTTTTGGTTGCAGTTAAAGATAACTTATTTATGAGGACATAAATAAAACTCTAAGTGTGTGAATGTAAATATGGCCAAAACTTTCAGAACTCTTTTCCTTTATTTCATAGATTGGAGAACGTCAGGCATCCAAGCATGGATTTTTTCCTTTCTCCATCATGAAAGATTCAACAGGGCCCTTTGAATGTTTTCCCTCCCCTTATGTTTTTCCCCATCCCTTTATTAGCTGGATACAACATTGGAAGTTCTGTTACGCAATGAGAAAATCAAAGTGAGTGGAAGACAGGGTCTTCCAAAATTTGCAGTGTTCTGGCATTCACCCAGCACTTTCATGTTACCAAAACATGCACTCTGCTAGCTAAGACATGCATGATTCTCACCAGAATGAGCGGGTCTTCTCCGCCCGTAAGTCCCAGCATGGACGCTACTAGTAGCTCCTGAAAGCAATTGCTTCAGAAGAGCTATTCCTTAGGAACTTCATTCACGAATGTTTTTAATCCACTTGCACTGTACAGTAAGAATGACAACTCAGGGAGTGACTGTGGATCACTCCATCAACCAGATCCCTTTATTCTGGGATAGCCTTCTCAAACATATTTCACAGCCTGAAGTACCTCCAAAGTATCACTCTAAACAAGAGGTTTGTTCTTATTACAGAACTGAGGAAGCAAATGGTCCAAAATCCTGGCTAAACCTGCCATGGTCACTGTATTTAGGTTAGTTATACGACGTTAATTTCTCAATAATCTATCAAGGGAAGAGAACACATGGATGAATTAGTGAAGTTGTGCTATACGGTTTCTGGAAACAAGAATCTCATACTGCTCAGGTACTGCTGACATAGAACTGATGAATGCACAGTGATGAAGTGCAGAATAAGAATGCCATTCAGGTCTTTATACATTACATTTTTCCTTTCAGATCCTCACAGAAGGGAAGAGAACACATGGATGAATTAGTGAAGTTGTGCTATACGGTTTCTGGAAACAAGAATCTCATACTGCTCAGGTACTGCTGACATAGAACTGATGAATGCACAGTGATGAAGTGCAGAATAAGAATGCCATTCAGGTCTTTATACATTACATTTTTCCTTTCAGATCCTCATAGAAATTATAGGAGAGAGAGTCAGTATGGGAGATTTCTGAAATCTCACCAAAATCAATATGAAAGAAATTAAAGATGGTGAATTAACTATAAAGACTATTAGTGCTCACGAGTTATAATTCGAGGTAAAAGATCACACTGAAACAAATTAAAGAGATACACAAAAAGAGCTCATTATCTTACTTGATTTTCCCTTTTATGGGTTAGATTTTACACTCTTAGAAGTTTGGGGTTTTTTTCCCAGTCAGCATAAGTTTTATAACACACCAAGACCCAGAATTTTTATTCTGTAGAAAACTTCAGAGTCCCACACATTAAATATATGACATATCATTCCACTGGCATGGGGCAGTTTGCCTCTGAGAATGTAGCAGAGAATAAAGAGCTCAGAACTAATATATTCCTCAAACCTGAGTTTAACATGAATCTTATGGAAGATGCTGAATTGCACCTGCTCAGAATTCAAAGTCAATTGTAATGTCTTTAAAATCTCCATCTTGTATTTGACAGTACAGCTCCATGTGCTTGGAGATTTTTCTACAACTGTTCTTTGAAGGGTAAATGCCACCGAATAGGCAACCTGTGAAGGAAAGTTAATATAACCGCAGTACTTGTCCAGTCGTGCAAGGGATGATGCACAGGGGGCCTGCTGTGCTTACAGCAGCAACAGAGCCAAAAAATCCTACTGTGTTTGCAAAAATAACTAGCTTATTTTTGAACCAGAGCTGGTTCTTTTATATCCTGACTTAAAATACAACATACCTTTATAACGGTTTGGTGTTTTGGTTTTTTTTTTTTAAATAACAGTAAAAGTTTTTGTAAACTATTCAGAAGAATGATAGCAGGTTTGGCCCCAACCCAGCAAAGCACATGTTTAACCTTCTGCATGTCACTAGTTTCTGAAATCAATGGGACTGCTTGCAGCCTGAGAGTAAATCATGTGCTTCGGTGCTCTACCACAATAAGATCTTTACAATTGTTTTCTTCTGTACAGAGAATTCTAGGAACCCTCACAGAGCCTCAATGACTTTCACATATGAGGAAGAATCTCTACTATAGGTAGGAGGAAACCTTGCTAAACACCTCTTTTTACAGCTTTATAGCCTTGTGTCCCATTTCTTTGTCAACCTGATACCAGAATTTAAACCTTGTTGGAGACATTGGTTAGTAATAAGCAGAGGGAGTTAAATGCATGTACAAAAGGGAGGCCTTTCCTGGCAAACACAGAAAGGAAGATAGACATATGTAATAAAATAATTGTAGATATATAAATTATATGTGCAACAGATAAAGGGGTCATTTAGCTCTGATGCTGAAAAAAGGTTTGGTTTTTTTTTTCTCAAGGAGCAAAAGACTTGTATCTTTGCAAGACTGTCTTTGAAGAGACTATTTGGGGTACAGAATTTCATTCATGCAAATTGCATTAAACACTTTTTTTTTCGCTCTGCAAACCATAAGCATACACTTTAGAGATCCAGTACTGCTGAAAGTTTGGAGCAAGGTGTGGCCTGACTGTTTGCATGAGGACTGGTTATTAACATTTTGACTTGGAATACTGCAAGTGCCCTGAATTACTGTAAACACCTTTGGAACACCAGGAGCTATACTACCAAGGTTGATTATTTTACAAAATAATTATGCCTTTTCTCTCTGGGAGAATATTACTGACATTTAGATAGACTCAATCTAAAAAGTACAAACTTGTAAGGAAGTTTTGAACAAGAAACAAAAATTAAATTGGCAATTTTTTTCCTAAATATTTTTTGACTTGCCCAGGCGCTATCTAATAAGTGGTATCACTTTAGTAAGAAAAATTAGCCTGTCTTCTGAATACCAATCCATCTTTTTTTGTGCAATAAAGAAATGAAGATTCAGCTCACCTACTTGTTGCTGGCTGAAGAGCCTTCTCTTACAAACAATCAGAGTTTCTGTTGAAACGTATTATGTGCCTTTAAGGTGAGAAACTACTGCCTTCACCTTGGATGAAAAACCACTCTCACCTTTACCTTAGGATGCTAAAGTGGTTTATGAAATAATGCTTGTGCTGTCAGCCTGAAAAATAAAATTTAAAAACCAAAACACCCCCTCACACTTAGACATACAGCAAAATTTCATGAAGCTTTGCAGTAAAGAAGTGTGAGCAGACTTCTGCTGAGCATTGGCTGAATTTATACCTACGATCTCATTTTTCAGTTGCACCTGCATCCACACATTAGTTCCTACACTGCTCCTGTCAAGCTGTGCTTAATACTTGCCCCAGGTGAAAGCCCTGACTCCTCCTTACCTACAATGTCATTACACAGGTGACAAAATGGCAAATCTTTAACAATGCTGAGCTTAATCAATTTACCTGAATCTGGTGGGCAGGGCCGCTGCTTCTTTAGCATGGCATAAATACCCCCGTACCCTTGTATCTGCAGCTAGGAAACACACTGCTCTGCTGCCAGGATGAAGAAATAGCCATGAACAGAATATTGCCTGAGTATGCTGATGAAAATGAAAACAGTGTTCAGGGTATTTTGCCTAGCTGACGTTTGATTTGTCAGCTTCACTCTGCTTCTTTTCTCGGGCAACACCACCGGAGGTTTATACACACTAACTTCTCCATCCACATAGCTTTTTTTAAAACAGAGGGATGCTTTGAATTCACTATGAGATGTAAAAAACCTAATTCCTAGCACCCAAACCTACCTCTGAGTTCAGTGATGTATTTCAGCCTTGCACATCTGACATGCACTAAAATATCAGCATCTTACAGTACCAGATACTAATTAGAAAAAGAAATGTGTTAGATGTCAGGCCTCAAGAAAGCAAACTTAACATTCTGACAGCAGCTGGAGAGTGATAGCCATAATCAAGCATTGTCCCTGCTTAGATCTGTGCCAAACAGCCTCGCTTACTTCCAGCTAATTCTCCATCAGAGACGATCTTTCTTTACGATTCCAAAGAAACATGTTGTCAGTTCCCACCTGCTGGCATTGCTAGAAATAAAACCACAGTTGATCGGATGCAATAGGTCAGCAGAATAGTGCATTGAACCGTTGTTTGTGCTTCCAAGCTGCGTTACAGGGGATTCACTAACATTTATTAACCCTTTCTCAAATCGTGGCTTTTGTTACACTTTCATAAAGCGCTAAGGTTTCAAGGATGAAAACACGTCTTTTTAGGAATTTCAAAGGAAGCAAAATTTGGGCTTGCTGCCAGGCTAAAAGTTCGATATCATGTGAAAAAACAAAATATATTAGAGAAGAAAGAAAATGCAGATGTCAGCCTAGTGACACAGAGTAATCTATTTGCTCAGTGCTTGTATTTTCCTACCAATTTTGTATTTTTCAAAAAGGACAATAAAAGAATTGTGCTCACTGCTAATTAATGACAAGCTGGTAAAAGCATCTATCCATTGTTCCATTTATTTCTTCATTTCCAGCAGTTAACAGCCCTGTTCTGAAATGAATCAATGTCGTTTACACAATGCTGTCACCCCTATTGTTTCTTTATCATCCTTGCATTTTCATAAATCGGAGGTGTTAATCCCTTAATGGCTTCTCTCAGAGCTCTAAAATGTATGCAAAATGGTAATCCATCCCCCAAACAATTCACATTTACACAGGCACCCTCTTAAATATGTTTACTATTAAAATGAATCCTTTGTTTGGATCTAACCCTATCTGTTTGTTTTCTAAACACTGAATCATAGTAGGTATGCAGAGTCTAATTTTAACTAGTGACTATCAAGTAACCCTGTCCTTTTAGAAACGTGGTTATTTGTCTCTAGAGGTGAAAGACTTTTTTTTTTTCCCAAGGAGTCATATTATGTACATATGAAATTGAGTACATGCCTGTCAGGTTTTGAAGGAAAATTCAAAGGCTCAATGCAAAGATCACTAACACAAGGAAAAGACACATGCTGCCCTTAGCGGTCTTTGGTTTGGGCCTGAGTAAGCGGCATTATATGCTCTCTCAGAGACTGGAAAGGAAAACCATGACATTTATCCATAATACTTTAAAAGTAGCAGACTATGCTTGCTGATAGATTTAATACCTTGGTATTCAGAAGTCTGTGGTTAAATCTTTGCAGGATTGGGAGAGTACAATTTCTGGGACAGACTGCACCTTACTGTCCATGCAGAAATCTGCATAGGCACCCGGACAACTGATCTGTTTGCAGCCTTTTGTAGTTATCATCAACAGAAACGTTCTTGCTCTCTAACACATTTTATAAGTTTTAAAAAGTAAATTCTACACAGCTTAATGACTTCATCCCTCTTAAATAATATATTTTTTTCCATTCAGTTTTAAAAAGGTCACTATCAATGCTAATACTTCACATGCACTTTCCTGAGCCTGATTCAAAGTAATTTAAACCATTGAGTTTCATTTCATTGACGTTATATGCCTTGGGGCCAGCACCAAAATGAACTGCATCAAAACAAATTTCTAGGAATTACGTGCAGACAAATATAAGATAATTTCCAGAATCAAAGTGCAACTCTTTTAAAGCGAGATTTCAAACATATTCTGATCTAAGAAAGGTACAGCTTGATGAGATATCATGCTGGCATTAGGATCAAGATGAAAACGAAAAAACCCAAAACCTTAAAACTGAAATGTCTGACAAATAGGCAGACAAGCATTTCAATAACTTAGGGGGAAAAAAAAAGCATTGGTGGTAACAGAAGCAGCAGTATGAATAAAAAATAAACCCCAAACAATACTGAAAACATCGTTTGTGTCTTTCTGTTTAATTCACTTTTGTTTCAAGTTGCAGAATCTGTATTGCTTAGAAGTGACACTGAAGTTCTCCAACAATGTATAATTGTGTGATCTGTGCTGCTTAAAGGATGGATCCTTGGAGTACTGACAGAGAGAGAGAGAAGATCAAGGCTTGGCAGTGACCGTAACATGCTGCTACACAGCAGGCAAACATTGGAGTTGAGCAGCTGCACCAAGGCGGGTTGTGCTGCCTTTTTCCTTTATGCTCTTGTTTTGACTTGTGTTAATCACCCATTGTTCTAGGTGGGAGAGCTAAATTAAAGGACAGGGTGATCGAATAGAGCTCCCATTCAGTTAGAGGAAGCAGGTCACTTCAAATGCCACTGCACAAGGCGGTGATAAGCAGGAATTAGAAGTATACCTGGAGAAGTGTGTCATTTAGAAGTAGGCACAACAGCCTAATTTTAACTAAGGCTAAATGACAACACTTTGTAGTCTCCCCAAAGGTTCAACACCTGCCAGCACTAAACAATGGAGATCTCTGGAATTCTCCTTTTGCCATGAACTTACAGCACCCATTGTCAGGGGTAGAAGTGTAGCACAACGGGAGATGAAAAGAGATAAATGGGAACAAATGAAAAAAAATCACCTTGAACATTTTTTGTGCGTTGTTTTGGGATGATCTTCAGCATGTTCATGGCATACTTCCAAATTAGACTGCCATTTCATAAATACTTTTAAGCACGGAGAGAAGTTTGACTCCGTAGAAGTATCGCATATGTAGCCTATCGCATATGCTGGGATCTTTCCCAGTGAGGGATATCACTAAGAATCATTCACTTGGCTATATTTAGGTGCATTTCCTATCAAATAAAAACTAGCAGGTTTTGCAAATTTTATAAGAATGACCATTCTCATCAGATTTCAAGCCAAATTTCCTTGGGCATGGTGGTTTTGAATAAACTTTGCACGTGAATCCAAAAGCATCACATACCATGATCCACAGAGGTCTTGAGGGTTTGCCAGGCATTCTTCATTATTCATTAGCTTTCCCTAAACTCTCTGGGATCTGGGGGTAGTAGCATACGCTTGTCTTCTAGGCAGGTGGGGGGAGGATACACTTTGGCCCATAAGCTACTGAGTTATGTGAGCTCCTGAGTGAGCTCCTGAGTTAAATTAGTGGTTACACCTTTCATGAAAGCTTATAGACTACATCTTGTGCACTCTGGTGACTTCCCTCAGGCTTTTATTTGACGTAGGTACTAAGAAATCCCTCTACGGTGTGTGGAGTGCACCTTTCCTTGACAGAACAACACAGATTCAAGAATAAAGGGTTAGTATCATATCTATGTCTGAGTTAATTGCTCCTGATGTGATGATATCAAAGTACATCACTGGGACGTTCAACAAGATGTGATTTGAAAACAGAGATCAACAGTTCTCCAAAGACCGATAACGCAATTGTTCCAGGGATAAAAGGGTTGCAGATAAATTGGAAGTGTCACTCTCCGACTATAGGTAGAAATAACATAGTTATTTGGGCATAAACCCGTCCTCTTCCTGTGGCATAATGCAATTTTTGAGGCTTTCAGGCTCCTACACTGACATGTCCTCTATTTGTGATACACTGTCCTGGGACGGATTGCTGTGTTTTGTGGTGTATGGGAGGAGTGGACATTTTTGATCAAAGCAAGTACTGACACACTGTGTGTGAATTAATGAAAAGGGAGAAAGAGAGACAGATCTAGAGCTGGTTTCTACTGACTTCAATTTAAATATTTTTCAGTTTATAGAAATTGATAATATGGCTTTATCTGTGTTCCCTTTTTATTCCATTGAGCATAACCATCAAACATGACCTAAAAAATCAGGGTTTCCTATGACCTGACTTTAAATATGATGGAATTCTCTCTACAACAAAGCAAATAGCATTTCTGTGGCTCTGTTGACTGTTCTAAGTCATGGACAGGAGGCAAAATAATTGAACATACATCGTCATTTGCCAGAAGAGTCCTCAAGTATTCCGCAGTATATATTTTTCAGAGGTATCACCTGAAAAACTTATCCTTGAATAAGCTTGAACTGTGAGGTCTGGCAAAGTATTCTGAGTCTGGATTTTTTCAACCTAATTCTGTTGCAAATGCAACTACTCCGATTGTTTTGATTTAATCAAAACTGGCTGTTAAATCTCTAATTCTAACGTCTTTTCAATCTTTGCTCAAAGTGACACATAGGTACTCTGTGACTGTGCATTGTGAAGTTAACAACTTGTTATTTGGCCTATCAGTTGTTGAATATTCAGCCCCTTGTTGGAATTGTTCAAAATGTAAAACTACTTCTGCCTTTATCACTCCTGTCTCTCAATTCATTCTTAGAGATCATAGTTTTTCCAGAAATCAATTAAGAAAAATACAGAGATGTTGTATGTTTAACTTCTGAGGCTGAAGGTTTCCAGACTCTCTTTGTAGTTGAAGGAGGAAAAGAATTAGGAGGAGGAAGAATAAAGTATATATTTCATCTTCTATTGATAACCCAACACAGAAATATACCTATTTTTAAAGACTTAGTCAACAACTTAATACAGAATTAAAATAGTTCAGGTATTGTTTTAAGATAACCACAGGAGTTACCAATCAAATTTTTATATGATTTCATGATATTCTTTGAAGACTGGAAGATTAATTGAATCCCACATATATTAGTTAATTTTTTTTGGTTGATCTTTTTTTTTTACAGCCACGGAAAGTTTATGGTTTATTATTAGTTTATTATTATGTATTATTCGTTTATTATTATTTATTAGTTTTATTAGTTTAGGCCTCAGCATAATCAGAGGAAATAATTTTAGTTGGTGAACACTGTTCAACCCGTTGAGAAAAAAAACCTTTTTACACAACAAGCCAATTAAGGATTATATTTAAAAGAATCTTCAAGAAATGAACATTAAAATTTCATAATAAACATTACGATTTTCAAGTAAGGCTACCAAATACAAAATCAGGCCACTGTAATTAAGGCTATCCTAATAGTTTTTCAGAAATAATTGCCAAACCTCACATATGTCACATCTAGCTATCTACATGCATACTTAGTGGCCTGAGTGAATTGGGACTCTGTCAGCTGATTATTTCTGTAATCAAACACCCCTTTGATTAAATGAAGCATTGCTTGAATATCATTGAATGGAATTAAACAGAGAGTATTTATTAAACTTTTTCTAGCTACCATCATTGTTGGGAACATTTTAAATAATTTTTGTTCATATTGGTATTTCTTTTTGTTTACCATTGAGAGCAGCTGTCACGCAAGGAGAAAGTCAGCATTTCTGTAATGAAAAATACTTGTGCTCTTTGGTTAAAAAGTCCTTAACTTTTGATGAATTACCTACAGAATTTAGCCACAGTTTGTTCACGATAAGTTTCGTATCCTATCAAGCTAACCGGAAAAAAAATATTCTTAGCAAATGATGCAGAATTTTATGTGCCTGGTCTAAATCTTACTGAAATCAGTAGAGACTCCTACAGACTTCAGTAGGCTTTGGATGAAGCTCTAGGTGTACATTAGCTTTAGTGACACATTATTTTGATGTTATTTTTGTGATCTCATACCACCTACCCAATAGGCTTGTTTGCTCCATCAATGCTAGCACTTTCTGGCCTAGGCTGGTCTATGTCTTCCATGAAAGGATCACGTCTACTCTTATTTAGCTTTGATTAACATCATTAACCTATCATACACTGAAGCGACTTGCAGAGCAAATTGGTAAGCCAATTTCAGCAAGGAACATAAAGCAAAGAACAGCTTGGATTGTCAGATAAACATACCCAGAGGTGCAGTTAGGATGCTGAAATTATTAGGTGAATGATAGGAAGCCAAAAAATCAGTGAGCCACTTGAGCAGAGAGTATAAACATAAATATCCAAAAGCATGCCGTGGTGCATGCGTATTTTATGTTGATGTGCTAATACATTATCTGCTAAGGGTTTATTTAAACCATTTTTGTATTCCCTGCAATTCATTTATCTGCATAAAGAAGAGCCACTAACAGGACAGTGCCTTATGAACAAGCAGCCCTGTATGTTTTCCACTGCTGTTTATAATTCTTTATGCTCATATCTATAATTCATGAGCAAATTGGCTCGTGAATGTTTCCATAAAGGTTGAACAAAGTATGGTGCTGTTAACACTCGCACTGTCATGCACAGAATCGAAATGTGCCCACTCTCATTCTATTCATCACAGCTCAAAGACATTTTGGCAATGATATTATCCAAATATTATTAAAACTTTGAACCCTGTCCCCATAAATTATAGCAAAATGGCTTCAGAGCCATTAGGCAAGGAGGATGTATGGGCTCCAGTTGCTTTGGAGTAATTATGTGCTTAAAAGGAAGCGTGGCTAAGCATTCTACCAGTAAAAAGAGAAAAGCTATGATCATTTGTTACTGCTTCAGTGCTGTACACAGTATTGCTCACACAGGTCAAGCCAACCTTACAGCAGGACAATTATCTGCCTAGAGAGACCAAACATCTGTTATTAAGTACGCAGAGGCACCACTGCAGCATGCTAGAAATCTTGTCCACTTCATTGGTTTGGCTTACGGTAATGTACTTCAAACACTTGGCTAACTCTGCACAACATCCCCCCTTTCTTATTGTTACTGCAACAGTTCAGCTTTGAAATATGCAGTACCTTCACTCCCCCATTACTTCCTTTAATATGCGCACAGCTGTTAAAGATGATGCTGTAACTTTAGATGAGTTGCTCGCTCTCTTCTCTTTACTCTCTTGCTCGCTTCTTTCTTCAAAATGTGTTTTCAGATGTTCTTGTACATTTATAAGTTACCCACTGAGAGTCACTGTGGAGATTAGGAGTGGTGCAAAAGCACAGGGACGCTCAGTTCTTATATTATAAAACAAATGTTGCTTGATTTCAAACATTCCCTAAGCTGGCCAAAGAGGCGAAGGATACCTTTTCACAGAGTAGTTATGAAATATGTGTTTAAAACAAACAGCAGCAGTGGAACAGATATCGCTCTTCTTTCTTGTTTAAAATTAACTTTACAGCAGAAAGTTGATGAAAGAAAAAGAACCAGGAAAGGAGAGGTGACTTGATTAGTAACTAAGGAGATGGCTAAGTGGATATGTGACTGTAACTGAGACACCAAGAACAGATGCAGCCAAAATCTATTCCAAGTGGATATTGCAAATCCATTCTGGGGTTTATTGATCCAAGGCTGATTGTTCTTCTGTGGTGAAAAATGTTACTTAACAAAGCCTGCACTCACTGAGAAACAGGTAGAATGATCCTCTCCTGCCAGACTGATTATTCACCTGAAGTGAGGAGATTCTGAACTGTACACAATTTGCTCCACTTTTTAATAGCTCTGATGTTAATAGATAACAGTTTTTCCCCCTCTGATAGAAATTGCAGATATAACTGACACATTTGCTTTCACGGGGCATAGCAAGAACTCTAAAAAAGAGTAATGAATGGGTGGCAGAGATGTCAGGGTTAGAAATTAGATCTCTCTTATCTGTCTTGGGTTTTTCTAAGGCGTCTATCACACAGTGCAATAATCAAACCTCTGGAGGAGACGTTAGGTGGGAGAGCTACAGAAATTAAAGATCCTAAGAATATTTTTTCTACAAGCTTTGATGAAAAATGTACAACTTCTGTATTCGCTTTATACACACTGTACTATTGTAAGGGGAGCTGATACAACTGACAGATTTACACCGTTCTGAGATTCTATCAGCATAAACTTCTCTTTAAAGAAAGCCAGATTTCCTTTTCTCAAAAGCAAATTAGAATAATAACCCGGGATGAAAAACACAGGTCCACAGTGCTGCATGCACAGGTAGAAAGTAAATAAAAAAGATGAACAGGATCACAAAAGGAAAAAACAATCCTATGTTAAAGGCAACATTATTGTGTAATCACCAGAGTATTTTGCCCCTTAGCAGAAAAAAGGCTTCAGAGGAAAAGGCATACCTCATCACTAGGATGTGTAGCTCACTTCAGCCACTCCCATCTACATTATGCTCTCTTTTCAATATGCGTGCTTGTGAATAAAAGACTAGTTAGGCAGAGTTTGAAACTGGATCAGTGAAGAGGAGTGTGTCTTCTGTCTGAACTTTATATTCACTCACGCCTAGCCTCAAAGGAATTACGGAATCAATTCAAAACATACCTATATAGGAAAGATTTGTTAGCTTTTTTTAATTTCAAATTTGTTCATTCTAAAGCCAAGCTCATGAACTCCTCAGATACACTCTTCCTCTTGTAGTTATAGCAGACACTGTATCTATAATGGGTATGTTTGTCAAACAACAGGCAAAGAATTTAACACCTAATTCAAGAGGAGGTATTTGGGGCAAGTTTGAAAATGGGTGCACTAGCTAAGAGATTTGTTTCATTGTTCTAAGATGACACTCCTGGAAAGAATTGCAATTAAATGTGTACCTTCCTTTGAATCACCATTGACTCTTATCAGTGATAAGCCTTATAACATTTTCAGTACAGATGGTCTGAATGGAAGAAAGGAAACTGATTCTTTTGAATAGGCCCTTTCAGAGGGTATGTTTCAAAAAGTTCATATACCCTTTCTAGAATTTTTTGGGTAAAGAAATACATTGCACAAAGTATCCTGAACTGGGATTGATTTAACTGGAACATACTTCACAAGTATTTGGGAATCATGAAAGTTATCAACTCAAAAGAAACCTGTAATATTCAAGGGTACTCTGCTTCAGTAAAAATAATTTTAAACATGCAAAGGGAAGAGAGGAACTCACCTGCTGCTGTTCAAAGCAGGTAAGACTTCTACCACGAAGAATGTTCGCCACCATGGAGAAATGACCATAATACAGCGCAGTCTCCAAACCTCCTGACAGTCCCAGCTGCAGCATGTTACAAGCTAAAGGCCAAAGTTTTGGGTGAGAAAAAGAGATGCCAGGACATCACAAAGAGTCAAAATAACTTCAGAAATGACTCAGAAGTTGCATTGGATTGATTATATACATAGAATCATCGAATAGTTTGGGTTGGAATCTCCAAACCTCCTGACAGTCCCAGCTGCAGCATGTTACAAGCTAAAGGCCAAAGTTTTGGGTGAGAAAAAGAGATGCCAGGACATCACAAAGAGTCAAAATAACTTCAGAAATGACTCAGAAGTTGCATTGGATTGATTATATACATAGAATCATCGAATAGTTTGGGTTGGAAGGGACCTCTAAAGGTCATCTAGTCCAGCCCCCCTGCCGTGGGCAGGGACATCTTCAACTAAATCAGGTTGC
>NW_008795037.1:3230660-3308040 GCF_000699145.1 Aptenodytes forsteri
CCCAAAGCCTTCTCTTCTCTAGGCTGAACAACCCCAACTCTCTCAGCCTTTCTTCATAGGAGAGGTGTTCCATCCCCCCGATCATTTTCGTGGCCCTCTTCTGGACCCGCTCCAACAGGTCCGTGTCTTTCTTATGCTGAGGGCTCTGGAGCGGCATGCAGTACTTCAGGTAGCGTCTCACCAGAAGAGTTAGAAGAAGAATAGTTAAGAAGCAAATTCAAGAATACAGCACAGGCGAAACAAAATGACACCTCTGTAGGTCATAGAGATGTAATTTGAACAGAGAAAATACAGTAACTGGAATGAGTTTCCTTTGGGTAGAAAAATGATGCTAATCATACGCAGAACTGATCCAGCTGGTCTTATTACACCACATTATTGCTAGCAAGATATTAGCAGGGTTTTCCTGCCCAAAATACTGATACTCAGATAATTATTAAAGGTCCAATTTTTTAAATGCAGGTAATACCAAGTATTGTTACCTAGCTAGCAATAGGCACTTTCAAAATGTACATATAAATTCAAACTACAGAAACCTGTAATGGGATTATAATTTTATATTACATTTAGTATTTTGAAAGTCAAATAGACAAGGTAAATGTTTAAATAAATTCTTTAAGGTTTAGCATTTTCCATGGAATATTTATCTGTTTTTACTTTGAATCACTTGGTTTCATCCTTCTGAGTTCCTAAGGACAAGAAATAATCATGATGGGACATAAAGTGACAATTTAAAATGTGGAACTCCACAGAAATCAATGTGAGTTTTGTTTAAAAAGTACAGCAGCCTCTGGTTACGATATAAATAATTTTCTGTCTCAAATAACCACAGTTTTTAATAAGTACTTATGATAAACCAGGTGTTTATTTTCAAAATGAGGCCATGACTTTACTGATAAGACTCTTCCGAAAGAACATGTGTATACATATACCATATATATTTACCTCTTTACAAAAATGGACATTTACATAGTGCAGATGCATAAATTAAAGATGCATCATGCTCAGCTTTATGGAATATATCAAACCAAGCTCATAAACTCAGTGTTTTCTAATTCATTTAAACACCATTAGCAACAAAGCAGGACAATTAAAACTATTCTGTAAAATGACACTGTTTGTCAATATGTTTACAGCAAATAGGGTTGCATAATTTTTTGTGTCAGCATAAGAAAAGTGACAATAGATGAACTAGAGCTTGAGGCTGGGACAGGAGAATGAAACAGGAGAGGAGAAACCAGTGTTATTCTACAAACTCCAACATTTTTTGGAAGACATCCCTTCTGATGAACAACTCAATTGCCTGGAGTCTCAGTTTTTCATCAGTGAAATCAGACTGATTGCACTTACATTACAGGTTATTTTGAATGTAATCCTGTGGGCTGATCAGTGGGCACCAATATTCACACCTAGCGATGCCTCACCTGTTAACTGCAAGTGTACCACTTATAAGGTAAGAACTGAATCAGCATGAGTAAAGGCATCAGAATTATTTCCTTGAGATCATTGAATAAAAGAAACTATGTAAATGCAAAGGTGGATTTAAAAAAAAAACCACAAAAAAAACAACTGCAAAGAAAATTTCACAGAGATTCACCCCTGAGGGGTGCTGCACACAGTGCACGTTAATTAATTAATGCAGTCTTGCAACTCCCTGCACTCCTTATATTTGACTACTGTCAATTATCACAACACTTTATAAAGCAGACAGCATGCTAGCCACTTGCACAGCTTTCCACATAGTCTAGTGTCTCTACACTATTTGTGTAGGTACACTTACATGAAAAAAGAAGTATTTGTAAAATATATGATGATCACATCTGATGGCTATTTAAGTTGGGTATTTGTTTATGCAGTGATGAAAAACCAGAATCTGTTGAAATTTTCCAAATATTGTCTAAATTCAGATTATAGAGGAATAGTTCAGTAGAAGGAAAGAATAGATATTCTCTAATATGTGAGGCTTTGAAGAGCATGAATGGAAGTGTTGTGGAAATGACTAAACGTTAGAGAGAGCAGACATTCCCCATTAAGGAAAGTGATTAGCACATTAAAGTTACAACATTGAATTGAAACAAGCTGTTATTTCTTCTGTAAGCGTAAAGAGGAAAAACACAGGAGTGTGCACATGTGAAAGAGAAGACTTACTGATGTGGTGGTAAAATTATTAATATTTAAGATTGAGAGGTCTGGCTAAGAAGTAATCTTTACTAGAAGAACATCCCTTTTGACTAAAAGCTAACAGTCTGTAATTGTTTCCAGCTCCCAACTTCTGAGCTAGGATAACACCGTGTGTACCACTTCTATAGGCTCCACAAAACACCATCTCTCCATGTTGTCATGTTATTTGCTGTTTGATTCCTTAGTGTTGTGGCAGTTAGCAAGCTACTTAAAGAGTCCATCCCTCCCGGCCTTGTTAACATTGAAATGATTGTTTTTCCTCACCTCTTTCCTTTTTTTCTGAAACAATATATAGGTTGAGCCTGTGCAATCACTCGGCAGAGAACACGGGAGCAGAGGGGAAGATGTTGTCCTTGTGTCCTCTCACTATGCCCATAGTTAACAACGCTTCTGTCTGACCTGTCCTAAATTGTACTCATGCTATCAGTGTCCCTGCCCATGGCAGGGGGGGTGGAACCAGATGATCTTTAAGGTCCCTTCCAACCCAACCCATTCTATGATTCTATATTACACACTTGGAGTCCCAAGATTTTCCAACACAGAACATAGAGATGTGATGTGTAAGTGATGTCTTGGATAGCCAATTAAATATCACCTGTGGAAATGCATAAATTGCAAGGAGGAAAGCAGAAAAAGAAAGGCAAACTAGTGTGGCAATCCTCCAATCCTTGGAGTCTAAATTATGTTCCTTTACTTTGGCATGCATTTCTTTTTATTCGCACTTAGCATTTCTGAATTTGTCTGTATTGATAGAGGAACTTGGTATCTCCTCTTCCCTTCTGAAACAAGTCTTGGCATGGATAGTACTCTTGGGATAAACAGGCCTTAATAGTCACTACTGAATTTAGTACCTAATTTGCTATCAACTTCATTGTGGACAACTAAATAGTTCACTTTCATTCTCACTACCATGTTCCAAATGCTCTACCTTCTTCTGATTCACAGGGGTTTTCCACAGAGCATCATGGCTGTGACATTATTTCAGGACTCGATTTATAAGCATGTTCAATTACTGGCTCATTACCGGGGTAATGAAAAAATATGTCAGAATGGAGAACATTTTTAAAACATAATTGTTTTATGACAGTAAGACATGATAAAGATTATTACTTTCAAAGGGAAAAATTCTTACTCTAGACATAACACCACATCATTTGAGTCTATACACACAGATAGTGAAATCATGCCCATCCATTCAAATTTTATGCTCAATCATACCATTTTTTCTCATTCTCTTGTGGGAGGAAAATTACAGCACATCCAGTCACATTACATTTTTTGTACAGTGACCAAAGGTTTTTCCAACAAATATCACATTCTTTGTAAAGTAAAAAAAAGAACCTGGAGCATGAGAGAAGTCACAGGGTACGGCTCAGAGTTTATACAGCAATAGTTCATCGAAGAACCTCCTTCTCCTGACTGCCTCACCCAAAGCCAACTTCAACACTCTTTCCATACTCCCAAACTTATTTGACAGGCTAGTGGAACTTGCCTTATTCCATCCCTCAATATTTTTTTAACTCCATTTCCATATTTCATTTAAGTACTGATTGCCCAGGAGATATATAGCTACTGAAATAGATTTCAGGCAGTTTTCTTTATCTGAACAAGCCTCCAGGAAAAGAGGAGAAACGCAACAAAAAAAGCAGGTTTAAAAGGAGAAGCGTGGGAATGAGCTTGTCAAAGAGGGTTTTTGATCTGTCTCACAAAATATTTGACTATGTGAGGAGACAAGTACAAGTAGATGAAATTTTCCATATAAGAAAACTCCTCCACAGTCTAGGTTCAAAACAAAGAAGTACACACATTAATGTCAACCGTTCTGTGCCATCTGATTAATTTTTGTAATCTTGTTTTAGGTTTCCTCTTCAATTGTCAGTTGTAGTTTCTTAGGAAATCTGCATGCAGCTGCATTTTTAAGCACTCTCTCTACTCAAATGAACTAATCTCTTACATTGTATTTGTCAAAAAAACCCTTTCAAAATTCTTTTCCCCCACAAAGGCATAATTTATGGTACAGCACATTTTCTCAAGACCTTCCCTTATTGAGAGGACATATGTGAAACTGTGGGCATAATTTTGGACTATCTTTTGCCTTCTTGATAACAGACAGTCTAGTCTGTGTTTCTAAAGCAATTCTTCATGCAGGTGGACAGTAAAACCATCCTTCAACCTGAAGAAAAAAATTACTTCATGCAGGTATGATTGCACTTCCAAACAGGTAAGAAGAACAGATATTTTTACAAACCTATTTTGAAGCTTCTTACATTGATAGTACAAAGTTACTGCCTCCTGAGGGCAGCTGCCTTGTACTGGTCATAATGTATATCCAGTTTCAGACCCCAAGTTATAAACAAAGTGCCCCACTATGAGTATATGAAAAAAAATACTCTAGGTATCAAGTCAATTTCAAAGTTTCCGTGACAAATTTGAATATTCTTTTTTCCTGTGGTAGCTACTTTCTCTCACTACTGGATTGTGGTGGAGCTGGAAAATAACCTAAACAGTTAACGTGCAATGAAAATTCAGTAGCCTATAGGGAAAAATCTTTCAGTCCATTTTCGAGAAGACAAACATCCAACCAAAACATTAACAGTTTCAGTCAGCAATAATCACCCTGGTTAGCAATCTAAGCAGGGATTGTATAGACATGGCGACTAAGCTAAAATTGAATATTAGTATGGTCTTTCTAGTTGGTAGATTGAACCAGGAAAAGTGCCCTGTCTAGACAGTCTCAGCTTTGTAAATAAAAGAAAGACCCCATTCCCTAACTGTTTATCCAGTCCTTTTATGTGTTCACCTGAAGACACACACACACACACGTTCAAGTTTACTCCAATGTTTAAGAAAAGCAGTATATTCCTTTTAGGAAATATATTGGACACTTGGATTCAGAATTCTAGAGAGTTTTTGTTGGGCCTTTCAGTAATTCTTGTAGTGTTTATATGAGGGTGATTCTGCCACTAAATTATTTGCAAATGTTCCTCTTTTGGGGGGACTTGGAGCCAAATTATAATAAGCAAGAGCAGATTGACCCAGATTAAAAGATACAATTAGTCTGTCTGATTAGTAAACCTAAAAAGTACTACTTACACTAAGTTATTGTTTTTATGACAAAAGAAGACATCCTGGCAGAACAATAAAGTCAGTGCCATGGATAAGAACCTTGCAATTTACTCCAAACAGTACGAAAAAAATCAGTTTAGGGATACAGCAATTCAAAATCAGTAGAACTGAAATATTATCATGCCAAAGGTAAGTCTGACAATACAACTACGTACACATATAACTGTATATGCTTGATTTTTTTTCATATCAAAGCCATTTTACATTATGGCATGGGTGAAATTTTAATCCTATTAAAATCACATGCAAAATCCCACTGAATTGCAATAAGACTAAGCTCTCACATAAAATGGATCTTTTCCAGTAAGCATTCAGGCCCAAACCAACTTCACTTTACAGCTCCAGTGGGACCTATCTTAGTATAAATTGAAATGAAAATTAGGTCTCCATGTGTGTAAATATATACACATCTATATTTTTATTTGCACAGATACTGAATTACAAACTGATTCCTTTAGGGACCACACCTTAAAATATTTTTTTATTCAGTAAATTTAGCATTAATGACAAACAATGCATCAGTCACTACTTGTGGAGTGAGGGGAGGACAGAATTGAATCCATTTGCTATCTTATACACCACTATTCTTAATGTAATAAATATATTAAGAGTATTATACTCTGAAAGATTTTATTGTGATCTGTACCACTTCCATTCAAGCACCTGAAAGCAAAGTGTTGTGCTACCATCATTCTCATCTCTCCTTAAAGCCTGAAACTTGTGCTTTTTATGTGAGCCTGTTACATGACTCAGCTGTGGTTGCACACAGTAGTAAAGTGAATTGTGGTCATGAAGCATGGGCATCTGTGATGGGCAGCAAGGCATCCTCAGCATGAATTCTTCCTAACTTGGAAAAGTGTGTGCTCATTGTGACCTGAAAAGTTGCTACCTTAATGGATATAATTTCATCAACCAGCTCAAAGTTGGCAGTTCCACCATTTGATGCTTCTGAGAAGTCTGCTGAGCCACATGCAGGCCTACATTGCTGGTTTTACACCACTGGCTTCCCAAATTGCTTACACAATGCAGGTCATGACTAGGAGCCATGTCCTGTTTTCCCTCACAGCAGATCTCTGAGTCCATCAAGAAAAAGAGGTGGTTTTTTTCCAGGGTACACTACAGGATCTTTGAAGAAAGGCCATCACCTGATTTTGAAAGACTCATGATAGCAGGATCTCCTGGACAGCTCTCTCAAGGGGGATATGGCAATTTTATTCCCATGTCTCTTCCATGCAGAAAATCTGCTGGTTTTCCCTCATTCTGGGAGACAGTTTCCCATCTGCTGCTGAGTGCTATGATGCTATAAGTGTGACCATACCCTAAGCAGTTTCAGGATGACAGTGAAATGTGCATTTTTAAGACTAAAGGGAGAAGGAAAAGCCTGATGTCGAGACAGGAAGCTGATGAGTCTTGTAATAGCTGACTCTGCTATACACTATCTTCGTGAGAACAGGAGATGAGCAAGAAGTGCCTTGCAAGAGATAGGAAGAAGTCCTGGGAAAAGCTTGTTGAATATTTTGAGAGCCAAAGAGAAGATCTATGCAAAAAACTTTCTTTGAGCTATTATATTCATGCTTCGAGTCTAGAATTCTTTGTGAATAACATGTACGTTTGTACAGGTACATATTATTGGACATCTTCATGTGTATAGGTAGCTATGCAAGGAATTAATCCTGCCTCGTGTGTCCATCTGATCATACTTCATATGGGTTTTTTTATTATAGAGTACATTTAGATTTACCAAGTTCACATATGGATTTTATGGCAAATGATGTCAGGCATTACAATGAATTGCACATGACTCAAAATCATGACTGCAAAGGTAACTTCAATGAGTTTAAAATAAGTAATAACACACTAAATAGAAGACTAGGAGCAGCAAAGGTTTTCACTGAGCATACAGAATGACCTTGAGGGAAATTGAGCACTGCCATCCCTGGGGCACAAGGGCAAAAAACTTCAGCAAGCTGAATGTGAGACATGCCTCCTTAGCAAACAGAGTAGATGGACCCTCTCCCAGGCTGGTATCTTAAAGGACAATGCTTGGTTGCATTCCTGCAATTAAATGGGAAAAGTAGCACCCAGTCAGGATGCAAGGAGAACATAAGTCATCAGTGAGTGGGAAGTGAGGACTTTGCAGATATGCAACAGTTGCTTCAGACAAAGTGCATCATTGTCTACTTTTCCCCAGATACAGCTGCTTTTCAAAATGTTTTAATAATCACGTATTAAAATGCTAAATGATAGACAAAATGTATATATGTAAGCTCTCTAAATAACTGAAGCTATCCTACAAGGCTTAGTATGTAGACACGGTAGAGTTAAGATTACCCTTGAGGACCAAACTCTGCCTCCTTTCATACGCACCTATCTACACACACATACACTCCCCCCCGCCTCAAATTCCAGATTGACCATACATAGCTATTTTCCGATTCATGAAGCTTATGATGAGGGAGTACTCTCATAAAATTACTAGAGCAAGCATGACAGAAAGATGCAGGGAACAAATGTGACAGCACACAGGTATTTCTGTCTCTGTCTAGTTTCTTGGTGGTATCCACGCTGTGATTGAACCCTATGTTCATCCCTGATGCACCTTCAAAGTAGCTACAAAACCCATCTGAAAACCTGGGTAAAGGTCTTGTGGTTGGCTGAGGATGGTTTCTGTGCTACATTAAACCCACAGTCATAGAAGCAACTGCAGTAGAAAATATCTTTATGGCACTTCTTAAGTTTTAGAACTTTGCCCTTTACTTTCTGCAGCTCCCTTCGCTCTCAGGAAAGCTTCGCAAGGCAGCTGAACTAATGTAATAGGTATCAACTTCAGAAGAGTGGTCTCACTCTTGTTTCTCCTCCATCCCACCTAACTGATCTCACCTGAGCATTAGCTCAGACACTTAATCAAACCTCTCAATGAGATGGTTTAATTTTCTGCAAGCTAATAATTTCTGTAAATGATCCACAAGGCAGAAACAACACCCTCAGACTGGAACTGGACTTATATCAAAGCCCAAAAATCTACTTCTCTTGTTCAGCAAGTCCGGTGAGCCCAGGTAGTCATAATCCATCTTTCCAGACTTCGTCCAGCAATGAATAGTGATCACACAGACTTCTGAAAACAAAAGTATTAGTTATTAATAGTAGTTAGATGTTTGCTCTCACCTAAGGCCAGTCATTTCTGGCAGCCTGAGCAGGGCTGCTTCTTCTGATTCTTCCCAGACAGCAGCTCTGCCTCAGTCTCAGGTTCTCCTGAACGACAAAATCCCATCTTTCAACAGATCATCCCTTGAAAACTACCAGTCTTTTTTTTTCTCCTGTGTTTGTGGGACGTTTCTTGCCCTGGTTCAAACAGCTGAAGAGGAACCTTCAGAGCTGATAGAACTTTCCTAAACGGTTCTTAATGGTGTGCTGAGAAGTTTCAACTGGGGCCATTCCTTCTCCTTCTACTCCCCCACCCCCCAATCCTCCATTAAGTGAAACCAATGTATTTTTACAATAAACATTCCACTAAACACGTCCATCTAGAGACTGATTTGATTATTATTGCAGAGCAGCTCTGATTTTCCGAAGCAACTTATCTTAGTCATCACTATACAACACAGAAAAAGTCATAAAATGAGAAAGTAGAAAAGAAACTCAAAACCTTCTCTTTAATGTTCCTCATTGACAACTTCTTTATGTATTCCACTTTGTCCTAAGTGTTTCTCTAATGCTTTACTAACTTTATATACTCTGCCTACCACTGAAACTGAGCCAAACAGGGCAAGCGCTTAGCAGGGCACATTTTTTATGCAATAAAGGAAGTGAAATATCTCCTATGAACTGCAAAGCTTTGGGAGACTGGAGAGGAGACTGGGAAAGTGGAACCAGAATATGCTCAAAACACAGAGTGAATACCCATACTGCAAAATTACTATAGAATATATAATTACAAGTACTTGGGAGCTCAGTGTTTTATCTCACCCCCCTTAAAAGTTGCATTGTGACACAGGAGTCAGTATCAACCCTGACTGTGTCATCAGTAACAAAGACGGTTATTAATACTTTTTATTATATTTAAATTCTCCATTTGTTCCTGCAGCTAATATGTCCCTTAATCTGGTAACAGTACGGCATAGGTGATTTCTGTTTTTACTGGCAAGAACATAGTCCCTGCTGGGAAAATATGACTAGTCATGGAAAAGGCTTTATCTTGAAATTCAGCTATTTTTTGTTTCTTGGTGGCCTCTAATTGCAAGCTTGAGGCAGTGCACAATAATTATCAGTCTGCAAGCATGAAAAGGAGTAAATGCCAGTCAGGCTATATGGTTGCTTTGTGCACACAACATCATCTAAAGAACTCTGCAATGTCAGCGTTGGGCTGGCAGCTTGCTTCTTCAGTGTAATGGCAGTGATTCAGCTGGTAACTGGATGAAAAATTGCAGCAGGTTTCCCTGTTATGATTCTTTCATGCATCTCTGTCAATGGCAGTTTACATTCTGGGATTGAGATCATTTGTTTCCTGTTTGCTCACAGCTTCAGGCTTTTCTTGTTTGCCACCACGGATTTACAGCCCTCCCCCCCATAGCAAACCACATCTAAGGGGTTGAGGGATTATAAGGCTTAATACTTTACAGCTCAGCACATGTAGCAGAAAGTTAAAACTACTGTAAAAGGAATGATGACTAGATACTCCTGTGAAATAGATACGTGCACGTGTGCAGATATGTCTATGTAGAAAGAAGCCCACAGAGCAGTCCACACAGTGGTAAGATGCTAGACTAAAAGCTTTATTAGCAGTCTGTCTTCTCATAAACTAACAGACAAAACCTCAGGAAAAAAAAACCAAACCAAATAACCTTTTTAATGGGTTCCTTCCCCTAACCCTACTTGGAAAATGATAGCAAAGTAAAATACAGACTTCAAAAGACTTCCAATAGTCAGACCTTTTTATAGTTTGATGAAAAAGATGTTGCTGTATTCATACAGTCATTAAACATAAATGAGAGCATAAACACAAGCATGAATGACCTGATCCAGTTCTTTCTTACCACACATGCCTAGGAGGAGAGATGTTTATATCCCATGATACCAGCTTATCTAGCCAGATATCTTAAAATATTTTACTCACATGCTTCACTACCATCAATACATATACCCTCCCAATGCCTATGTGAAGTAGGGAACTGCTACTACGTACGTTAACAAATGTGTATATATAAGCAGACACAGGAATGCTAAGGCCTGCATTTAACTCCTGCTAAAATTAACTGGAGTTGATTTTAGCCTTGAAAAATGTGACCCTAAGTATTCAGAATAAAACATGAGGGTAAAGCAGTGAGACTAGAACAAAATGGTGAGCTTGTGATTGAATGGAGACCTGAATAAAAGTTGCCCAATCGACCATCTTTCTTACTCAGCTATCCTTTTTCTTTATCTATGAAAGGAAGTACTGTTTGTCTTTATCACTCTTGTCATGGTCAGCAGAACTGGGTGAAACAAATAATTTATTTGGTAAATGCCACCTGTTTTTTGTTTTTCTATTCACTAACTGCTCAGAAGCAGTTTAGCTTTTCCGTGAAAGTGTATTTGTATTCAGAGAATTATTCGTGGTTGCCAGCTTATTCACAAGCAGCTCGTTACAAGCATTCACTCTTTAAGCACTTGGTTAATTTTGATTAGATAAATGGCTATAGGGTATGTCTCTGTCCCTGACTGCATCTCTAAGTGTTCAGTTTCTTGATTAAGTACTCATGTTTACAAATTTCCAACTCTCTTTCTAAGACTGTTCTTCAATATTTATTTAATATACACTCCTTCATACCATCCTGCCATAAGAAAATAAGCTTTGTCACAACAGTTCAAGCAACAGCCTCTGATGACTGAAGTTTTAGAAGGTGCATTACTTGTTTGAGTGAGTACAACTGAGGTCATCTTACTTGAAAATGCAAACTTGATGTATTATATTGCTTAGCTGTACAAAAACTATTCCTTAGAGGAGTCAAAGTGTACTATGTGAATCCCTGTGAACTCACTACAATATTTTAAAATGTAATGGCATAATCAGATTGTTAGAAATGTTTCTGGATGAAGACCACAGAATCAAATCCACCGGCCTGCCCTGGTTCTTTTGCATGGCTCCAGTGATACAAAACAGTTGTAAAACTGTCTTCGTCAGTCAGTTTATTACTGCTTATGTCACCAGAATGGCACAAGGAAGCCATTTAAAGGTGGTCTTAGGCACCTAAAATGAGGCAAAACATTGCCATATTAGCCCCTTGTTTCTGTCATATTCACTCACATTTACTGTAGGTTATATATATGAATTGTAAGAATGGCAGAGATGCCCTTGTGGGGAAACACTATTAAAGGATCTCAGGACAAAGTCCTGAATTAGGTTGGACTTTAAATATCAGTTCTTTATGTCAGATGAAGCTGAGGGGAAGGGCCAAAAGGAGGCAAAGGTCAACCTAGGGGCTAGCAGAGGTGGGCTAGCAGAGGTAGCCAAGGAACACAAATGACAAGAAAAGAAGCTAACCTCCTTTGCAGCGACTGTGTTAAAGCCACTGTTTGAAATGACCACTATGAGCAGATTCTCCTGAAAAGAAAGGCAGGAAAAGGATAACCCACTTCTGCCAACTGAGTCAAGCCACAGTCTCCATGCAAAACTGACACTAAGTATTTTACTCTTTACAAATAGTCTTTATAATTGGGATTTTTAAATAATCCTTCTTAAAAGGGATTGCAGCTGTAATCAATTTGTGGAGGGCTGTTTTAATAAGAAGCTGCTCGAATAGGATTAACTATGAGACCCTAGACCTCTTTCCTCCAGTCCTTAAACTCCTATTTGAAACATTTAGATACCCCATAAATTATTTATTGGTCTTACAAGGTGTCATCAAGCTAAGAAAATGATGCTTGACAAGTTGAAAACCGTAACCATTTCCACCAATTTGTTAACAGCCTCTCCCACATGGCAAGTAATGTCTCACTTCTGCCTTGTCTTACAGGAACAGTGGTTATATTCACCCATTGCACCAAAGGCACACGTGTAGAGCTGGCAGACCTTGTGCATTCTGTTTATTTCAGGAAATGTATCGGAAAATAGTTTATAGATAGCTTGAAAATAGAACGTCAGAGTGGATTTCCTTTTCCTTGCAAGGTTCTTAAATAACAAGGGAACAGAAAAAACAGAGTTTTTCACTCCCCCTGTCTTCCACCCAAAAAACCCCCTAGTTGACTCTTTCTTTGATTTCTGAACTGCACGTACCTAAATAGGCATGCTATGAAAAGAAATACAGGGAAAATCTATGTGGGCTTTTGCCAAGAAAAGAGGAATCACCCCTTCATCTGAAGTACATCTCTCAACAGCTATATCTCTCAGCTAAGGTTGGAAGTAAGGCTACTGGAATTTTTTTGCAGGGCTTCTCTGGCAATACAGGTTAGTGAAGACTGGTAAAAAGATAGTGGGACAGGGGACATAACTTTTCTGTAAGGGATCTAGATAAAGGATCACTTCAAGCATGAGGCAATTTGCATTTAGCAAATATCATCTGAAGTCAGTCTTTATACCTCTGATTATCTGAGGAGAGAAACTCACTGCACCTGAAAACAGGTTTTTGCTCATCACTGCTTCTTGTGGGAATGTAACACGAGGTTTCATGCTTTCTTTCAACTGTAGAGTCTTAACACACTGAATTCCATACTGACAACGTTCCATCATTAATTACAGCGGTTTTGTGCGGGTCCTAGGCCATAAGCATTTTGTCTAAGAGTTTGTTAGTCTGTTTTTGTTTGTTTGGTGGTTTGTTTGTTTGTTTGTTTTTTTCCCACAGACACCATGAGATTATAGATTTGATCCATGGTGCAACCAATCTTTCTACCACGAAGCAGTCTGTGTTAGTGTATCACATAAAGCAATTAAAAAACTGGTTAAACAAAGACTTCAAAGTGTGAAGCTCTAATTTATTACATGCCGTTTGTTTACTGTATTATTCTACTAATACCAGATCAGTCAGCCTTCAACAGCAATAATAAAACTGTCCATGGGACCAAGGCTCATGGGGAGTGACCTCTAGTTTTGCAAGTGTACAGTTTCCACAGACAGAATATCTGAAACTAAATCCACTTAAATCACAAAACTGGGGAAACTACAGATGCACCCAAGTAAGGTTTTGTCTGATCTACTTCCTGATATAATTTCAAGTTCACTGAACTTCTTTGATGTTTGGTCATTTTAAGAGACAGTGACTGCTGAAAGCAACTCTTCCATTCAGTCATGGTGCAAGTGACACAAAGGAGAGCAGTAACTACCTCTATTCCTTATGAACTATCGTACATCTGAGTTCATCAGAGATTTTAAACACTGGGACCGGGTGTGGTCATTTAATAGGAAATCTCTCTGCGTCTTAAAAAGTGAGAAAACAGAATATGAAGAAGTGAAAAAAATTAGGGATATAAATCTTCTTCCATTCAGTCATGGTGCAAGTGACACAAAGGAGAGCAGTAACTACCTCTATTCCTTATGAACTATCGTACATCTGAGTTCATCAGAGATTTTAAACACTGGGACCGGGTGTGGTCATTTAATAGGAAATCTCTCTGCGTCTTAAAAAGTGAGAAAACAGAATATGAAGAAGTGAAAAAAATTAGGGATATAAATCTATTATTACTTTCAAAAATATTTAAGCTGTTTGTTTCTGTCTCCTTATAGACACCGTGAGATTACAGGTTTGATCCTTTGTACAACCCATCTGTTTAGTATGAAGCAGCGTTAGTGTATCATGTAAAGCAATTAGAGGTTAAACAAAGACTTCAAAATGTGAAGTCTCTGGTAGTCCTGGCTAAAATATTTAAAATACAAGACAGTGCACTGTGCCTTTTCCACAAACTACTCTACGAAACAGATAACTCCCAGTAGACTGGAAACATTAGCGGAGATGTCACTGAAAACATAAGCTTAGATTTAATGCAAGAAAGTTGTTGCTCTCCGTCATCTAATTTTTATATGCTTGTATATGACTGACTTTTAAGCCACTCCAGTACTTTAAAAATAAGTACTTCTGCTTCAAATTTACAAACTTAGACATGATGATTTCAGAAAGATATTGGGTGAAAGCAAAGAGTGCGTTCCCTTTTTTTAAAAAAAACCTTGATCTTCACTGTTAAAGTGTACAAATAGTCAGCCATAAAGTTGACTTTTCCTTCACAAAAGGAAAACACATCTTTTAGAAGGCTGCAGTTTACAGGTGAGAAACATTCAATAAGAAATGCCTGAATATGCAGAAACATCTGTATATCAGTTTTTCCTTGTTCCAGGTAATTTGCAGAGCTCATATGATAATACAGCTCCGGTCATTCATGAACAAAGACATTTTGTGGTTTTAGGCATACAGAGGGAAGTAAATGAGTTTAAAAGACATAGAAAACAATATAATTTAGCAGGGGGAAAATGAAGAAAGTCTTGAGCTGCTAATAGAAAAGCAGCACAATGGCCCAGAAACCCCTTTTTGTTTATAATTTCATAAACGGAGTCAGTAGCCTGAGACAAGCCTGTCACATCTTTGGCTTTGAACAAGGGTCAGTGATGGATAACTGACCTCCTTTCTCACTTTTATCAACAAATGTCAAAAAAGGCAAACAGCAGCAATGACATCCTGCCCAAACAGCCAAGAGTGTTTCATTTTCTTTGCACTTCTGTTTCCTCTGTGCCTTTAATCAGGGCCGGGGGATGTAATTGCTCTGTCTGGGCACAGCTTAAGGCATGCTGTGCAACTAACAATTAGTTTAGAGACTGAGATCTATAAATTTTGAGAAAAGAGTAAGAGGATTTGGTGTGCTTGAGCTATCCTTTCTAATGAAGAAAAATATCACACCGGAAGGGACCCAGAGTGTTATCAAAGCAACTTAATATCATCTGGTAGTGATTTGTAGGCCCTGATAATCTATTGTGATCATGTTGAAGGGGGAGGGAAAAGTCCACGTGTTCCACTCTTTATGAGATTTCCAAAATGATGGCCGCCATCTGTGCAAACCCCACTAATCTCAGCCACCGTCTTCATGGCAAATGGCTCCATGAGATTGTCCAAGGGAAGGGAAACACTGCAGGAATGTTGGGCTATTTATTGTTTATAAAAATAAACCAACGGGACTAAGACATATGCGAGGAATTTATATCAAACAGCTGCAAAAGCAAGTTGCCTCAATAGGGAGGGTGCATTGATGATGCAATCGGACCACACTGAAAGATTTTCCTATTAATCTTAGAATATACATGGCACGCTTGAGATACTGATTTGTCCCCATCTACACCCAAACTCACCTTACATGGGTATTCTTAAAATAATTTTTGAAAACAGTTTATATAGACTGAAACTAATTTATTATGTGAGTTTATTAACTAAATAAATATAAACAAAGTCTAAGAGCACTCTGTCCCCATATAAGCTTACCTCTCTTAAACATTTCCTCCTTGCTTAGTTAAACAAGCACAATGCAGATACTAATACTCAGTGTCAGCGAACCTTCATCTCATGTATACCAAGTTTCTAGGATTTGAAAATTCCTTGGTTTATGGTTGGCAGTCTAATCCCATTAAAGTCCTTTCCTAATTTCTTAATGAAGAAGACCAAATCCATCACAATAAGAAACAACATTCACTGGGAACAAGGAGTCAAGGAATAACAAAATAACACTAAAATGATAAATGGTGTTACAGCAAAACCACAAAGTACTATATTTTAGTATTGGGCCTGCGTAACAGCATCAGACAAAGGGGGAAAGAGATTTAAGAAGAGAGACAAGCTTCTTGCCTTTGCAAAGCCAGTTTACCAGACATGCTTGAACTGGAGAGAATCTTAGTTATTTAACTGTTAATGGGTTGGTATATCTACAGCAACCTCTGGGAAATTATCTTTCTAGGTCTACATGCTTGAGAACAGCTATCTTCGCTTTTCATTAAAACTGCATGCACTTTGAAACACCTGCCTTCAGGAAAACTCTCAAGCTGATTGACTCTAACATGAGAATTAATTCAGGCTGCTTTAGTGTGTGGACAAGGCTCCACAGAACAGCGTGTCAGTATTAGGCTTTTCCATAATACGAACTGGCAAGGATTGCTCTTTTGGGAATCCTGCTCAGCTGGAATTCAAGCACTTTGTTTGACAGCTGACTTTCAAGGTGTGTGTCCTTTTCTTTTAAACAAACACATGATGCTTGAAAGCCAAGGTACAACAGTACATATATACATATCTATAAATGAAAAAAGGACAGTTCCTAAGAAATCATTTGCTATAGTTTGTGAGTGTTACTTACCCATGCAGATGCCAGAACTTTCTAGCTAGAAGGGAGGAAAAATGTTTTGTTTGCTTAATTTATTTAAAAAAAGTGATCATAAAAGCCACTAGTAAATACCTATTGTGTTTTCTGACTTCTAGGAGACTCTAGGATCTGGGTCTTCCTTTTTTTAGAGAACAAATCGTTGCACGGTCACAAGATACTTTAGCTCAGACACACTAACAGTGAGGTACACACTTGAACTGGATGCTTGTTAGCAAAAAAACCCCACTAACCCAACCTCCCACCCCAAACCAAAACCCTTAAACCACTCAAAGTATAGCTTATGTGTTACAAGGCACGCTTGTGCATTCGTCACACTGTTTCAGTGAGTGATTTCTCTGAAGCACAGACCCCTAACACTTGCCCATGCACAACGCTGAACATGCCACAAAGCTCCAAAATTCCCCTGCAGACCTTCTGACTCTGCCTCTTCCTTAGCTCTCACACACAAATATTTTTAAGTTCTCTGTCCACACACCCACGATCCCCAATTCAAAAAGCACACACTTGGACAGTGGTTCAGGTCATAGTTTTCCCACAGTTATGGCTAATCTATAAAACAGCATAAAGGCTGTTTAAATTTATTAGTGAATCTGACAATAAACTTGCCCTTTTAGAGGCAAGGGGTGGTTGAGAAACAAGTTCAAAGATATCTGTTGTCTTAATAATCACTGAAATGCAATCTTGGTGTTGCTCAAGGTGTAATTACCTGACATTTTTCTCTGACAGTAAGGCATAGAAATGCTTGTATTTCCTTTTAGTCTCTGACTGTTCATTTCTGTTCCTGTGCTGCAGTTAATCCTCTTTGCTGTGCTGAAATCTACAGAAGTGGCCTCACAAAAATCTGTAGTAGCACAGCAAAGGTGGGGTCTGTGACCCAGAAGCCAGGGAACCACCGAAGTTGACTCCACCACTAAAGAAAATGATCCTAGAACTGCATCAGCAATAGACTACATTTCTGATCAGATTCTAAACTGGTTTTAGTTTGAATACATACAAAGTCCTAAAGGCTACTTAAGTAAAACTCTCTGTTTCAAAGCATGCTAAGTCTACCTCATTAAGTAAAATAGTCTAGGAAATTAAGCTGGGAGCATTTAATGATGTCTCTCTTAGAACTGGATTGAGACATTTTACATGAACAATGGTATCATCAGTATTAACACAGTGTGCCTAGAAGAATTTCCTTGCATCAATGATTCTCTCCCTCTTTGTCAATACCTGATCACCTATTTGAATATACATATATATTTTTACGTCTATTACCAAACACATAAATGTTCTTAACACACTTAGGATTGGTATGCATGGAGACTCAGAAAAAAATTAAAGCAAATCAACTGAAGATCAACGCGTATAAGATAAACCATGTTTAGCCTATTGGTAGGTGCTCTTACGCATCAAGCCATGGTCAGACACTGTCTGCAGAAACAGCTCCAACATCCTCCCCCCATTTGTTTCTGCTGTCGGTGGAAGTTAACCAACAGGATGGGTGTGAGCACACCTCAGTTCAGTTTCCCAAAAGGAAGTCTCCTGCATTGATACATTTGTTCCCATCTCCTGCTGCAATTTATTTCATTCTGAGTTATACCACTCCAACTGTTTATGAAGTCACGCTATAAAGTAGGTTGTAAACTGATCTGGGTTCAAAAGCTGTTGTGAATTGCTGCCGGCGGGAGATGTGAGGTCAGCAACAGTCTCTTAAATCAGCTGGGCTACACAAGAAATAGTGGAACCGTATCTAAGGTTATCTTTGCCCTGGCAACTTTTGTGTGTCTTATGTCACTAAATTCACAAGCAGGTCACAGAACCTGATGGGAAAAAAAATTGCAGAGCTTGAGCCTCACCAGTGAACCACCTTTCCAAGAGGAAGCCTTACACTGGCATTGGTTTGCAAAAATATATGCAGAATGACCCAGGTAAACCTAAGAAGCCCCCAGTTTTCAAATATAGAATCAAGAATAGATTGTGTCCTCCTGTACACGCATGTCAGGAAAGTACAATCATGCTAGACGATCTGAAACGATGCCTGTTTTTTCTCCTATTATTTCAAGCACAAAACAATCACAAAATAGAATTCACTAGCTGATTGCTTTTTAGGCTTCATTTAAAAGACATCTTTATAACTCCAGTGTACTTCTTACTCCTACTTATTCCTGCTTCATCAGTCATCCACAGCACTGTAAAATACCATGTTTGTCACTCTTCTGGAATGTAAATGTATATGCTACCTGTGATACGTTGTTTCAGGATTGCTGAGTGATTCATACTATGATGAATCCATACTATGATGGGGGACAACAGGCATTTCAGGGTATGCCAGTAACTAACTTTTTTCACAAGTTATTTATCAATCTTTCAACAGATTACCGTATTTTTTCTATTAAAACACAGTGCTATCACCCAGGAGCTAGCAGAAATTGTGGTTTTTGCTCCTGTTCACAAAATATAGGTGAAAGTACCGGTAACCTAGAAATATATATTGCTTTTTATTGTATATAGTAAGCACAAAGGGTTGCAGACTGCAAGGCGCACAATTGCTTCATTACAAAATGAATAGAAATGTTCCATTTCTGCAGAGCCTGGATATTATTTGCATGCTGTCTAACGTGAGGAGCCTCACATAGAGTTTCCTTCTAATTAGCAAGTACGTATGTCCAAGACAATTGAGAAACAGTACTTAAAAAGCCTTAAAAATAACATATTATTTGCAGTGCTATTATTCCCACCATTTTGAACACGAAAAGATTAGGTTAACAAACACAAATACACAAAGGGGATCTTACCTTTTACTTCTCTGCACGGACGCATAATTTGAGAAGTTATCTGTCCTATAAACCAATAAGAAAATATCTTTGTTATTTTTATGACAACAATTTTTTTTGATCCTAGAGATCCTTATTTGTCATCAGGTATCAAAGCACTTTCTGAAGAAGGTAAACGTTCCAATCCCACTCTTAGAGGTTGAATAGGAACTGGTCCACTTCAGTTTAAGTGGTTTAACTAGCAGGGCAAAGGCAGAGCTAAAAGTTTACCTACATTTCTATTCCACCCTCCTATAAGCCAGATGTACTGTCTTCTATCTATTTATGTAAGCATACTATCTTTAAAAATGTAAGTAGGTCTTCTCTAATTGCTAAACATATACGATTCACTCATGAAAAGAATAGTTTTCAAGCCCTGGAATCTGACTTGATTCTTTTTTTAAATCTGGTATGTTGAAGGCTAAAATGGCACTTCTTTCAGTTACTACATACTGCACCATTGCTGTGGAAACAGACAGGTCAGTGAAGTGTACACAAAACGGCATTATCTTTTAGAGTTGGATGGTAACTGTTAAAACATGAAATCTATAAACTTGCTCAGATTCACAGCTGTTGTAAGGAAGTTTGGGGGAGCTATACTTATTTGCACCAACTAAATATCTCATTTGTCAGAATCCTGAACAGGAACAGTCTGCAGATAGGTATCTTTCTGCTCTATATTCACAAAATAAAAATTAATTGCCACTCCCAAAACCCTGTAGTATCACAAGCCAATACTGCTCAAAGACCACATAAGTACCACCAATGTACAATGCAGTTCAAGTGAAACGCTGATGGCTAAGATCTACCTCTTGGCAGAAAAGCCCATGAGAAAGGAACTTATTTTTATAAATTAGATCACTTAGTTTAGCATTTTTAATAAGTTATATGGCAATTTTTTAGTTATAAGATTATATGTTATATGACTAGTTAATAAAAGCTGTCTATAGTGAAGAGTGACCTGGAATAGACAAGATAAAATTTATGACTGTTTTGTATCAAAGCCAGCTGAATCCACTGGAAACTTGACGAGTAAACAAAAAGTCTTAGTCTAAACATTATGATAAAAAGTCATTTCACCTGTAAAAATCCTGTAATGGATAGCAAAGATAATTTAATGCACCCATCATCATCAGTTTTTGCTTTGATCCTTAATACACTCCTCCCAGTCTACAAACCTGAAACCTTCCAAAACAACAAACGCTGTGTGTGTGTGAGGAACTGTTGCCACAAAACTGAAAATTAAATAAATGAAAAAGCATTTTAAGATTCCAGTCAATCTTAAACAATATCACCACAATGTCATACTTTGTATCATCACATATAATGACCAGAGTAGAAACAGGGGGTTGATCATATCAAAACCGAGAGGGAAGAGGAGAATCGTGCAGAGCTTAGCTTTGCTCAGAGAGCTGTCTGCATTCAAACAGGAGGTTGCTATCCAGGCAGCTTCTCTGGCAGCGTGGCTTCCTTAGAGTCCAGAAGGCTATCTGACATTTATCCGAAGCATGGTGAAGTGCGGTTAGAAGCTAAAGCTGTTTTTCACTTCCGATAATGCTATTTTCTGCTGGTTTTCACACTCACTGTGGAAGGGATTGCCTCCAAAAATGACCTTTTCCTTTCATTGCTTTTCTAGTTGCTTTGCCTTTCTGAGGTTTTGTGGAGTAGTAAGAATCATGTAGTATTGAGTTCACAATGAACAAGACCTGAAAAAATACTCTGTATGACATTAGGAGGCAGAATATGAGCTGATTTTTTAGATTGTGCAGTCAAATAAAAAAAATAGTAGATTAGCCTAATGGAGTGCCTTTTTGTTCATATTTTCCTATTCTTAAAAAATAAAACTGTTTTTCAGGTTTCAGAAATGAAGGAACAAAAATCAAAGTAAGGAATGTTCTCAGCATTCTTGGAACAAGTGATTCTTCATATTACCACTTTTTATGGGAGTGACTGTCAATCATCAACCTTCAAAAATGTCATAAACACCCACACATGCTATTTCAAAGATGCCTAATGTAGGATATATAATACCATATTTCAAACTGGATTCAAAGCTTTTCATCTATCTAATAGTTAAGAACAAGGAAAAACACAAACATCAAATGAAATGAAATGTATTTGTTGATGCTAACTGCAAATATTCATTTTATAAAAATTAATGATCTATTACATATCTGTTTAAAAATAATTTTTCGTGTCTGAATGATGGTAGTGATCCTAAAATGCCTGCATCCATAGAGAACCACCGATTCCAGCAGGTGATCTGCCAAGCAGGACCAATCTTAAAATGCATGTTATGGCTTACCGATTTCTTCATTTCTAAAAGAAATCGATAATCTTTCACAGATTCCATCCCATTCTGACCTGATCTCGGTTATTCATCAAGAATTTACAATCCATACAAGTGGGGAGGGGAAATTCCACAAACTCATATTTGTGGAAGGTACTTCTCTTCCAAAACAACACAAATATTCATCACAGCTTCTAGCCCTTTACAGATTCTATTAGCAAGGTATATTAAAGACAGAAAAGATGCACATGACAGATTTCCACCCTGTTTGCAAATTATTAGGAAAAGTAATCAGCAACAGTATATTGCGAGCTGTACAAGGCAACAAATTATAGTTTGTTCTTGCTGTAATTGAACCAAGAGAGAAACACTGTAGAAAGGATCTACTGGGCAATCAACGGACAGTTATAAGTAGGTCTACACAATCCCATATAGGGTGACTGGTTAGAAAGAACTGCAAGGAGAATACACAGAGTGAAGTAAGGAGAAATTATTAGGAGAACAGATAACTTTAAAGTGCTTTGCTCTCTGATCATCTTTGATGTTTTAAGGGACCAGGTAGTGTTTCATCTAACCCAGAAAGTTTACATATTACTGCAGTGACAGCACTATTGGTTGACAACCAAATGGACCAGAACTATCTACACAAAGCTCATCAAACAGTCCAAGGACATGGTCACAGAGCACTGAAAGAAGTGGTTAAAGCTTCCCTAGAGGGATTGGTGACCCCTTACTGTGCTTCGTTCCAGCAGGCCAAGGACCTCACAGGATGCAACGAAGCCCAAGTCTGGAGGCAAGTGGTGTGTGGATGCTAAATAAAAGGAATTACAGATTCAAACAATATTTAATTTAACATTCTCTTTTTTTCACATCCCTGAAGTGAAAAAAGTTCAACAACGCATGGGGAGCCTAGCACTATTAGCAAAGACGTGGAAGGAACATCACGTGCTTGCCTCCCCGTTGGCTGGGGGTGGCAGGGCCACACTTGCACTGCGTGCATCTCTCTGCATGGCTCCTCTCTCTGATCCGGTACGTTAATGGAACTTCAGGGGCACTAAAAAATACCGGATATATTTCTCAATCTCAACTCCAGCTTTCAAATGAGTGCATTATTTATTCATTAGTACTACATTCAAAGTGCTGTTTCCCTTGTTACTTGGTGAAATAAATGAAAGAACAGCAATATCACTCTAAAACCCAATTTACAGCTCTTGGAAGCCCCAGATGACTTTATCATAAAATTCTCCTTACCCTCCCCCTGCACCACTCTTTTCTGCCTTGCATCTGATTGAGAGAATAACTGCCCACTGCAAGGAGCTAAAGGCTGACCTGGCGGCCTTATCTAATCAGGGAAATCTATTATAACGATCAACAGATTCCAAGTGGGAGGAAGGACAGTCCTGTACTTAACAACCTGAGCTTGGATGAGAGGATTGGGTCTACATGTGAGGTGCACCGGCAAATACATTTCTTCTCTGGAGAAAGACTGGGTTGAGAAAGTAGGGAAGACTGAACTGTCAGAAAGTACACCATACAGACACAGTTCACATACTTGAGGGAATTTTTTCACTTTCTTGTTTGCTTACTTATTGTATGGGAAACAAAATATTTATCTAAAAAAATTCAGACCTGATTACTTCCTGAATCTTTATTTTGATTTATTTTGGGAGACACACTAAAACATCACTGTTTCTCACGTGCAGCTGAGCTTCTCATGACTGTAACACACAGTTCAATCTCTTCTGCTCTCATAAGCTTCCCCTGGCTAAACTTGCAAACTTACTGCCTGTTCCTGTGCTGTTGTAAGAAATACAGCAAAATGCAGGCAGTTTAAATTGTAGGCAGTTTTTAAATCTGATAGCTTTAGAACAAGCTTCATATTTTATGTTCAGGTCCTGGCATTTTATAATTATGGGAGAATTCTAGCTTTGACTATCCAAAAAATTCAGCACAGACTGGACTTGGGGTCCTAATCCCTGCTACTTTTGACACATCATACTTGTAAAGAAAATCTTAAGCCCAAATGCTTAAATATTAGAATAAAAAGATTTCAAAAGTTTCATAGTTTTAAAAAACTATGATTTTTAAACCCCATCTGGTGATTCTCAGCATCCTGTCTGCTGAACACTGGTGACACAGTAATGTGGCTGGGGGGACCAAGCCTTCAGTCAGATATGACTGTCCTATTGTTAGCACGCGAGAGCTTTTGCTAGTTACCTCTACTGCACATCACCATGTGTTGTGAAAACTTTCCTTCATCGCGGGGTGGGTGGAGGGGTGTGGGGGGGTGATTTTTCAAAGGGTTGTAGTTGTTAAGCACCCATTTCTGACCAACTTCTGTAGTGATTTAGACTCCAATGAGCCCTATGTGTCATCGAAGAGCAATCCTTAAAGGCAATATTATCTATTGCCTCTCACTTTTCAATTCCCTAGGAGCTACTTTTGACTATTAAGACAGTCCAGTTACGTGAGTACCAGGACACACAAATTTGTATCTCCCCCAATATTCAAGCTCACAGGAAATAGCAGATGCTTGACCCGCACAGGTGTGTACGTGTGTAAGTGTACGGCAAAGAAGGAATGCATATATGTGCAAGAGTGTGACAGTCAGCTAGGAGATGGCTCCTGCTGTTCATTTAACTGTTTAAACACACCCAGCTAGTTTCAAACGGGCAGTAAAATACTAGCTGTTTAGGAGATGCAGACACGTAAACTACAACTTGAGAGGAGGATCTAGTGTGACAAAACCAAATTTAGTCTTTACTATTTGAATAGGCAGCTCAAACAGGGTAAACTAGGCAGAGTTAAATTAAGCCAAGGTCAGAATGTAACCATTGCTAAGACAGATATAGGCAGCAAACCCCAAATTGCTTGAGGACACAAAAACTGGTAGTTTATCTTGAAATCTAACACGTGCTATCTGGCAACGGCATTGTTTCAATTATGAAACAATTCACATCTCGGCTGACACGTGTAATGAAGCTTGCTACTTGCCTAGTACATAATTTAAGGTAAAAGAAAAGAGGGTATGTTTTATCATGGTCTATCATATCTTTGTCTATTGTTCTGCAATCCATTTGCATACCTAAAGGGAAATGGCCTTTTTAATTTCTTTCCCCTCTCCTAATCATCTGAGGCCTATTAAGAAGTGTTCTGTATCCTGTAATCAGGCAATTTATACAGTGTGCACCCTTAGGCTACAGCCATTACAAACAAGCTGAAAAACTCCTTTACAATAAATGATTAGCATGGGAAGACACCATTCATAATTAATTTTTTTCTGTTTGCGTTGGCAGATGGTTCCAGACACAGAAGCATGGCCTATTGCCCACACCTTTATTCCAAAGAGAAAAGGGCAGCCTTAGAAGAAAAAGAGAAATGTCTGTAAGACTGCTTCACTTTGGGAATAAACACGCTCCCCAGCTTTTCATGAATTTGTGCATGTTAAAGACTGGATTCAAAGACTGTGGAAGTCAAAGGAAAATAAATCCCATTAGCTTCTGACCAGGACCTGAGTTAAAACTACAAGAAAAATATTGACCTGAAGGACAGTATGACTGCTTTTTTTCATCATTTCCCATAAGGGTTATTCCTGAGGCAGCTTAAACAGACATATTGTGCGGGTGGATTTGAAAATGATCAGCTTCGTATTTCTGAAAGCTGAGTACTCACTGAGGCAGTAAATAAAAGAGAGTTCTGCTTTTAGCCACATTTTACAACATGCATTTTCCTGCTTCCACAGAAGGACAGCTGATGACAACTTCATTCTCCATTTACTCATGTATTTGTTCACTGTTTACATGTTGCTTTTCAGTACTTCAAAACAACTTCTGATGCACTTCTGAGTTGTTGGCATCACTGCGGACTCCTCCAGAATGAGATCCAGCCAAGCAGACTGTCATTTTAGTGGCCCGTGCCAGCATTTTCTTGATGGTGACAGGATAGTCCTAACTACTACATAGCGAATTCCTAACGTAAGAGTAAATAGAGCTTTTTCTGTCATGACTCGGAATACTCTGACCCTCCCTTTTGCTCTGTAAGAAAACAGCAAGCTGCATTTCCATATGTGATTTCTAGAATGTGATCTAATCCAGTCTCACTGAAATCTACAGTGTGTTTTGAGTGCTGGTACTGAAACCCAAAGTCATTGACTGCCCATTCAAGATCATCTGTTTGGATTTACACACACAAAAAATGTAAAGTTCCTGGATGAACTCTGAGGCATGGCACAGGGATTACAAGGTTTTATCTAAAATTTTAGTTAGCTTTAGCCACATCTCATATCTGTGGTATCTAGGCATAACTGTACTGCCAGGAAGACACATTTACCACAGCCTCCCAGGGCCAACATCAGATAAGCCGGGTAAGCTGGAACTTCTCCAAGGAAGACATGACATTGTATACTTCAGGTAGTGACACCGCCACAGAGCGATTGCACAAAGTCAGAGGCCATACTAAGTTCTAGCCTGCTTTTGCCTCCACTCACCGAGTCTCCATAGGCTTTATGAAGTTCTTGCTGTTGACTTCAGGTATTTTCCCTCTGAAAATGTAAGAGTCGGCTTGTACTAACACCTACAAGGCATTATGTGCTAAGTTATAGTTTCCAAAAGAAAAAGAAAATAGGAGCATTTAGTCTCCAGATATTTTCCTGCCCACTGAAGCTAATCTTTAGCATTGCCCAATTTCAAATGGCAGAGTTAGGCTCGAAAGCCAGGCACAAGGGGATCATCCCAGGGCGGTACAGTCACTTCCAAGCAACACGTGCGTGGGGGAATGGAAACTGGGTACAGACTTTCCACTGTGGTAAATCTTACTAACTTCTGCTTTAATAGGGTTTTGGGGATCACCAGAGTTGCTTAATGTTGCTTTGGTATTCTCTTTTTCCCATTGTGCCAAAGCCTACTTGCCTGACAGATGTTTTGAAATACCAACGGGAAAGCTGTTTTCACTCTAATTTCAACCTGACTTAAACCATCAGTTTTACCACCACACCACATGGATTTCCATATGAAAGCCAAAGAGTTTTGTCTAATTTGGAAAAAATAAAGCTTTTGAGTTTTCAAGTTTTGTCATTTATCATATGTGTCCTAAGCCTATCAGTCCTATCTCAACAGAGAACTGAGGAAAAAGCTCTCTGAAAACCCCCAATTCTGAAGAAATAATCAACTGTTTTAAAAATGGCAGTGTCCCCTCTGCAACGCAGAACCATCTGGATACTAGCAGAGAACTAGGAGTCACTAGATATGCCACTGGCCCAAGGAAATGTACTTTCAAAAAACCAGTCTGCTTCCTTCAGATGAATACATTACTCTATTTCTCACTGTTTCTTGCAGTTGATGCAATACAGATGTGTTCCTGCCTCTCTATGCAGTTTTAGCAATACCTGTAATAATAGTAATAGATTGCTACTGACCTTCAGAATGAAAACTAGCTTATTTTATTAATACAACCAAATCTTGAGGCCATTAAAAGATTTTCTTAGCCCTTCATTGTGTACTCAGTAGAGACGGCAGCCAAGGCTCCTGTCTTTTTCCATTCCCTTTCAGCCACAGAATAGTAGCTTTCTCTTCTCCCTCCCTCCCTGATGGACACTTAAAATTCAAATTACAATTATACCAGACCATAACAATATACAGGTAAGGCAGGTGTTGGGAGCGAGCTACTTGACAGAGCCTCTTTATTTGTCTGGATGACTTAATAAACTGCAGAAGCTGAGGTCATCAAAACCTCTCAATCATGTTGCAGGCTAGTGCCAACAGCTGTAACAGAAACTGATGATGTAAAACATGCTAAACATGCCAAACCGAAGTTTCAGACAAGGCAGTCTGTTACAAAATTATTTTCTACTAGAACATTACACAGCAGTGTTCTCACTTTTATTTATGCTGTTCTTAATAGTAATAACCAGAAACCTGTTTCACGTTTTCAAGGATGAATGCAAAGACTGTTTTGTCATGAAACAGTATGAGATCTATATTGCTTTCAGTCCCAGTTAGGCAGAACACAGGTATTCACATTGGATTTTAGAATTTGAGTTTCATCTTTTGTAGGAAAAAAAAATATCTTCTTATTAAAAAATACTAATTATTACAAGATTGGGGGGAGAAAGAAAAAAAAATAAATTTATGACCTTCACTATTTTCTGCCTCTTACTTAATTCTTTACAACCTTAATTCAGCTAGTCAAGAATTCCATAAAAAGAAAGCATGAAAGGTACCAAAAAAAAAAAAAAGAGCAAAATTGATTGATCAGATAAAATAAAAAGGCCTTAGGCAGGATTTCAGATCGTGAAAAACAATCTACAGGCAGAACATATACAAATTGCTTTATAGGTAAACTATATTGCAGTACATTAAGGGAAAGAAAGTACATAGAAAAGAGAGTAGAGGCAACGCTACATGGTTTTCCTGGGACACCACTGTGGCAAAGCCGAAGGGTCAGTTTCCAACATCTAACGCACAGCACGTATTACCACACAAGTCTAAAAAAATCTGCTGACACTCGTAAATTGCCACATGTTTGGATTTCCAACAAGATCCCACAACAAGCTGTGTTACTGCAAGTCATTATTTCCTTTGGGGGAAAAAAATGTCTCTAGTGATGTTAAAACTCTTGACAGGATGTACTATAGTGTCAGGATAGCTCACCGGGGAGCATTCCTGCCTCAAGGCCAGGAGGTTGTATATAAATTCTGCACCTGGCTAGGGGCTGGGGGGAATGGGACTAAAGTTTATCCAAAAACTGTATAGAATCAGTGGTTGTGGACAATGCCATACTGACAAATCCTGAGAGTGAAGGTAGACAGGAACAGTGCAAGCCTCCTACTGCTTATGCATTTCAGAACTCTCCTGTGTGGAAAGTGCATCTGAAAGGTGCTTACGCCAGCGCTTGCCTTTTCAAAGGTATACACTAAGCTATAATGAGCTTTAGAGATTTTTCTGCCAGAGAGACCCAGGCTAATTAGCTAGCCTGCATTCCTCCAAAATCACAGACCAAAGAACCGCATCTAATATTTTCCCATGTATACGTGGTATGTACTTGTTGGGTTTTTCTGGAATATGGAATCAGAAGAAAATGACCAGAAGCACTGAGTCAGCTTGCTGATCGTCTGTGATATTTTCAAATTGATTCACAAGATCCCAGAAGTTAGATGCTTTATGTTTTATGATGTTACACAAAAATATGATTTCTTCCTATACACAGAAAAAACAATAGAAGATACTGATCTGGAATGGCTTAAAACTAAACATTAACGGCCTACACAAAACTCAACATCTTGCCTGTTTTGTCTATGCTGTTGCTTTAAAAGCCCATGGATTTGTGACATATTGTTGGTCTTGGCCTCCTATTGATGTGTTGCTTCAATGGCCTAAAGTTAGGAGTTAGCATACAAAACTGTTACTGAATTTTCCCAAGTTTGGACACAGAGAAAACGGGAGAAGTTTAAGCACCAACTTATCAGTACCCTTTAATAGGTAAGAAGAGGCTGAGTTACCCACATGAAGTGTTTTTAAGTTTCTCAGTAGAGTAGAAATTAAACATCTTACTGTCATGAACTGATTTTTGTCTTTGTAACCCTGTTGAGACAGGAAAGTGCTGCTGCAGTCTTATGAGGGAAAGCTCACAGTTACCAAAATGATCTGCCATGGACACCCTGTATGATCCAAGAATCAAACCGAGCGGAACTGAGTTGCAGCCCAGTGCCCTACAAATAGCAGTCCGAGTGCTCTCAACTCATATCAGGTCTGCACTCACAAATGTATGCAAGTAAGGACTGGCTCAAAGACTGACGAGAACAACCATAGGCAGATTTTTCACAATATGCCACCTGCACTCATTTGGCTGAATTCAGTTTTCACAAAGCAGCTGGCAACAGCCAGTAGCAGATAGTGCACAAAGACCCATGGAAAACAAAATTAAAGCGCCCCCCCCCAAATAACACAGAGCTGCATGTCAAGGCAGGCCCTGAGCATCAAGACATTTGTATTTTTCAAGGACACATCTATATCAAAGCTAAAATTGAGGTCTGTTTCTGCCTTTTCAAATAATGCCCGTACACGAGCCATTGCATACCAAACAATGAATATGGCATCGTCTTACATCAGCCCCAACACATCTTACTAAAATAAAGTCTAAAATTTCATGTGTGTGAACATTACTGCTAATGGCATGTGATTGGCTACTTTTGCCAATATAAGGTTTGGCCTGAAGTTGATAGAAATCTTTCCACTGGTCTTAGCAGGCTTTGTACCACTGTAAAAGCCAGCAATACCTAGTCAAATATTGAATAAAAAGCACTTTGATTAAATTAGGATATGAAAATTCAGATCTTATTCATGCATGTTATGCAGTACAGTGACAGTCTTTAGAATCAAAACTAGATATTTATTTTATATTATGTTTTGAAGCAAGAAAACCCCATATACTTACATTTCTGACTACTGTTTAATTTAGTACATTAAATTCTCTTACTCACATGTCTTTCTCTTACTCAAAAAAAATTTAAAAATATCTTATACACTGGCTTCTGACTTCAAGTGGAAGGAGGAGAAATACTATGAATGTAATGCCATGCACCTCTAGATATGTCCTCAGTACTGTTGATTTCAATCACATGGTATTGTTGAAGTATATAAAAAAAGTTTGTCACAAAACCCACTAAAAAGCAACAATCAATTCATTAGTGAAAAACAAGAGAAATTTAAATTAATACTTTGCCTAGGAATCATATGTTATCTTCCATAAAAATCTCATAATTGGCTTATATATTTATGCATAATATTTACAATTAATACAAAATTGAGTTGAACAAAGATTTGTAATAGAAGTATAGGCTTGACTTCATTTCTTAAAGAGGCATTTTATTTTATATACAAAAAGTATTTCTGTGTGTGCAAACTTGTTAAGAACATAAATTAACTTCTCATGCATAAATGTGCTGAGTCAAACAGGAAAAAGCTATGAAATCATTTACTGTATAAATCTCTCAATTTCTATTAAAACACCTGGATATTATAAATACACCAGCAAAGAACTTCAAACTGGGATCGGTTGGAGTTCCCCATTTGTTTTTATTAGACTGAGGACCCATTAATTTTTTATATATATATGCTGCCAGGAATCTACTGTAGCTTAAGAAAAATGTATGATCCACAATATATGCTGTGGATATATATGTACATATCTTACTGAAAAAACTAACTTCTTCGCTAGATTTATAGAAGGTGGGACCCAAAATTACAAGACCATCTAGGCTTAAAAGGCACATCTAGTGACGTTTGAGAAGGGCTTAACTCAATTCCTGCGACAATCCTTGGAGATACTAACCTATATCTTCATGCCCCTAAATCCGACTCCCTGTTTGTATTACAGAAAGAGGTCAGAGCCTGTGCTTTAATTGTGTAACCTTGTAATGGGACATAATTTAACAGGACTATCTCAGTACAAAAGGGTCTCATATTATACACTTTTGGCTGAATAAAAAAGTTTTCCCTAAACACGTATTTAAAGGCCTGACCTTTAAATACAGTGAAAGCAATCCAAAGTATTCTGAATTTATTGGACTTTGGAAGAGCAATTAAGAGGTCCTGATTCAGAAAAGCCCATTTTTATCTTAATCTGAACCATGACATATATTTAAGCTTTAATCAGGCATGTGTACAATGCTATCATCAATGGGGTTGAAAACAGGAGGATTTAGGACTCTTAGCACTATGTAAGTGGTTAGGCCTGCTCTTCATGGCCTTATGCACCATGGTGACTCTGATTTAGTTGTATTTCACAAAGATTTTTTCAGCAGATGGAAATGATGAGAAGAAAAGGCAAAGGGCACAGTCTAACATTTTATGAAGTAACCTCATGAAACTCTTGAAGAACATTTTGGAAAATAAATATGCACTCTGTTTTCATAAAAGTGTCATGATAATGTGCTTTGCAATGGGGGAGTTCTTTTAAAACAGAATGGGAGGACACGGCAGATTAACAATATGAATTAATCTGTTACATACGTACATTCCCCAGTTTTAATAAAGCCCATATAATATTGATCTGCAACAGTTTTGACTCACTATCTTCAGTTATGCAGTTGTAGATGACAACAATACTCTGAAAAAAGTTAAATAAGATTCTTATAGCTGTTTCCTTATGCCCACAGGAAGTAGTGACATGAAAGGTTTATACTACTGTTGAATGGAGATTAATATAATTTCTTTAAGGTAAGTTTGCTTTTTTCTGTCTTGTTCAATTGTGAGGTGGAAAGAAAAGAACAGAAATGACGGATTTTAACAATATGTACTTGTACATGCACACAAACACACACAAATATATATAGCGCAGATATTACTATTTCTCAAAATGTACCAGACTTACAATCCCAGATCTCAGTCTTCCAAAAACTTACAGCATTAATTACCTTATATTTATGAATATGTCATTTGAATCAATGAAACTAGTTATGTGTCTTTAGATAAGCAGATGCATAACAGCATGTAAGGACTTACTCACTAAAATTAGCGGGGAAAAAGAAACCCATTAGCACACCTATTCGTAATTTACCTAATATAAGTCAAAATATAGTGAGTCAATCCCCTGCTTAGTATAAAACAGCACACCTTACTGACATGAATGGAGCTATGCTGATTTACACCTATTGAGAAAGCAACCTAATAGATGTAAAGATAAATTCTGATCCTTGACACATGCCAGCAACTTCCATCAGTCCAAATATGGAATCTTGTTACATCATTATTTCTGAAGATTTAATCAACTGGAGAAGGAATGTGAAAATACTGATTATTTTTTCTTGTCAGATGACTAGTTAAAAAAAACAGAAGAGAAATAAGTTATAAAAAAATCTTCTTGTAAAGAAAGTTTAATTTGGGGAAACTAAGAAAAAGAAAGGGAAAAAATAATTAGATACCCAAGGATTATTACCCAAAGATGCTCCAAATATAGGTTATGATGAATTCCATTCCTTTCAGCAAATAACATTTAAATACTCCATACAAAGGAGAAGACTAAGGATGTTTTACCCTAAAGTAGCTGATGCCGTGGGGGTAACACAGTTCCTTGAGACATCAGAGTGCTTGGTTAAAGTTCAGTCTCTGCTGGATTCAGTGCACGAGCAGAAATTCAGGCTTTTCTGTCTTCCTAGCGCATGTTCGAACTACCAGGATGTGAGAACGATTCCTTCTCTGCTCAATGATATACAAGTCGACCATGCAAAGTGGATCATCATCAAGAAGATGAGAATCAGAGTGCACATCGTCTCGTGGAAGGGTGAGGGCACTCTCTTGGAAGGCAGGAAGACTGAGATGTGCTTGAGCCAAAGCATCTCACAGCATTTACTTGGTAAGAGGACACAGCCCTCAAGTAGTTCTGTGAACTTAGCCTTTTATTTCCTTGGCTTCCATTACAATGCACAAAACCAAAACATTTCGAAACGTCAAAACAGTTCATTTTGACATTTTCAAAATGAAGCATTTCAACATTGTGTTGAAACGTTTTTGTCAGTTTTGTTTCTACTCAGACTGTTTGTCAAATAGTTTCAGCCACTCTGAAACTTCTTTGTTCAGAAATAAATGTTACCCTGATTTTTTTTTTTTTCTCTTAGCTTTGATTTTCAAATAGCTTAGCCACAGCCCTACTTATACTCGGTAAAATTTTTGTTCTATTTTATTTCAGATGGTAATTTTAAGTACAAGGCTTGCTGTAATCTGCAATGCAACAGCCTGCTTAGTCAACACCAACCCTGTGAATGTTTAGGAGACCCTATGGTGTTTAAAAGGAAACAGAATATGTAACATTCTGGCTAATTGAATAAGACAGCTTTTATTACTAAGCAGTGTCTTTCCATTTCCCACTATAGTCAAGATATTTACATATACCTAATGCTTCAATTTACAGGCTATAAACAGCCAAGTCATTGCAATGCAATTAATAATTGCTAGTGCATTTGCATGGAAATTATTCAGTGATTAATATTTTACAGGAAAGAGCAACAGCTAATTTTGGCCTCACAAGACAATCTGTCTGATGACATATTTCCTAGACCTCAGAAGCAACAGACTTAAAAAAAAAAAGGTTGACATTGGTATAAGATGATTAAAATCCAGAATTTTCAATAATTCATTTCTACACGTTTAGATGTGTGATTTATTTAGGAGCCTTAGCTGTAGGTTTGAATCAACAGTAGAAAAGCATGCTGAAATGAAATGCCTGTGTCCTTCAGATCAACTGAAATGAACAATACAAGTTTCAAGGAATTTCTATGGTCTTTTAGTCAGTGTGTTTTCATTTAGAGAACAGAGAAGAAAGGCCAGCACTGTACCATCTCACAGCAGGGAAATTGCTTTAAAATGTGTATTTTGGGTTATTAATCTGTTTTGAATGTGCTGAAGATCCAATGATATCAAAATATATCTTACAAGCTTTACTGAAATCTTAAGAGAATGTTATATAAAAAAATGGCAGACAATATAAATGATGGCATGGGAGTGTATACACTCAGGCTATGTAACTAGCTGGAAAGACAATTTGAAGCTAACCCTGGATTAAATGTTCTCCTGACTTTAAGGCGAAAGTTTTAGCCATGCTCAAATATGAGCACATGCTCCTGGACACATAGCTGACTATTTCTTCCTTTCGACAAATGTAAATATTATAGCGTGTACTAACTGTAGTAGGAATTAGAGTACATGTAATTTTGACTTATAAACAGAAATGGAATCTGTAGCTGTTTAAAGACATAACCTACGTAAAACTGAGAATTTTAAACCAAAAGATTTTTTTAAGCAATAAACTACTGCAGTTTATAATCAGCCTTATCAATGCTACTATTATTAATCCTAATCCGCACCGGAGTTATTTTGTTGATTCTACAATTAATCATCAATATCACTTCCTTTGACATGTCAAAGAAAATAAATTAAATAAAGCAGAAGTTTTTTCTACTGAAGAAAAAAAAAAGAAGAGTTATTCATTACAAGTATGCTTTAAAGCCCAGGGAAGTCAAGAGGCAATTTCACAGTCTTCAAGGTACTAGGTATTTCAATTCCTAAATTAAACTAACAGTAGCAATTTCACTATCATCCACCCAAGCCTGAGTGCTTCACAGGGATAAAGAAAATACATTTAATCACATTTACCTTGTTAGTAATTATGCATTTTATCAACTTTTTTATGCTCACCCAAATCCTACAATCTAACATGCAAGGAAATCTTGCAAATATGAATTGCAGCTGGAAGTCACTGAAGAATATATGACAAAGGCTCATAAAATGTGATTCTACAAAGGCTCAGACCCAACTTACAGTCAACAGGCTTGGAGACCTCATCAGTGGTCTGGCAAGTTATCAAATGGCAAGTTAGACATTTGTATGACTGAATTGTAACGAAACATTGTGTTTCTCAATGCCAATGTGATTACTCGGGAACTTCAGAGCGGCACACATTCTTAGCTGTTTGTGGGATCAGGATCCTATATTGCCACCGGTATTTTCTCCAGAAATGTACACTACTATGATCCTCTAGAATCAATATTCAGAAGATGCACTCTGACAATAAAATTAAATTTGCTAACAGAGTTTCAAAAGCCTGTTAGAGACTCTCTTAAAACTTCTATCTTCAAAGAACAGAGCAAGAAAGTTCAAAGATTACAAAGAAAGGAAACAAGCTATGTTTCAAAATATCTGTGAAAAAAAATTAAAGCTTGTTTTTTTAAGCTTTTCTTGTCATCATTCATTAATTTACTTGCTCATTCAAATCCTCAAGAGAGTAAGACCCAAATCCTGACAAAGTCACTGCACAGAACATTATTTTTAATTTTGCATGTGTTGCTCAAAGCCTTGTGCTCAGAGCTACAAGAATATGTCTAGTCTCAGAGTCGAACATGGTGCAGTTCCTTACATTGACTGGTAACTGTTAGTAATACGAGCAAAAGACATTGCACGGCTGGTGCCAAAGCTTTGAACAAAATTACTTCCTTTAACACACCGCCACCTTAATTATGTGCTGGGGAACATAAAGCAGGTCAGACAATTTGTACTGGGACATCATAATTCCATCAGTATAATGCTGACATTGCTAAAGATTTATGAATGGAATGTCGTAATTATTTTTTTAGTAAACATATCAAGTTTCACTAATGGGGGGGCTGGAAGTACTAATTAGCTTTTTTTTTTTTTTTTTTTGCGTTGTATCATATAAGATGTGGGGAACAGAGGGTGGAGGGGAAGGATCTGTGACAAAAACAAGCACACACACACAATTTATGTATGGCCTGTAATTCAAGCAGATGTTCTTATATAAGGGCTGCAGGGATTAAAGCCTTTCTGCACATAATTCCATTTGCTAACTACCTTCTGTCTGACCAAACCTTCCAGGCTATGACAGACTTTTGCTAAGCTACGCTTCTTTAAAAGCAAAAAGGAACAGAAGGAAAAGAATCTTAAAAATTTCTGCTGTTAAGTACCAGGGTTTGGCAGCTTGACTGAGGCTCTTTAACCTTTAACCAGCTGGGTGATTCCACTGGAAGTCCCACTGGAATTATTATGACTGCATCCAACAAACTATGACTCCGGCAGAGTTTCCTTCGGAAATTCATTCAAGACAGCACTTGACCATAGTAGGCACATATACATTGGTACTGCAGAAAGTAATTGTACTCATGCTAAATCTGAAGAATTCATGTTAAAATAATATCCAGAGCCTCCCCGCTTGGTGTCCATGCTCAAAGATTTGTCAAGATAAATATATAGCTCAGACAGAAGAAAGAAAGAGGTAAAACCAGTTAAGTGGTCAATATTACAATACTACAATATGGCAATATCACAGTACGATGGCAACACTACAAGTTGGGGGCAGAACATTCCAAAATTACTATTTTTAACACTTGCCCGACAGACACACTGCATCCAAAAGAAAAGGAATGGTCATAACAGTGAAGAATTTGAAAGCTTTCACTGAAAATTATATTCATGTATCTAAAGAAAAAAGTTGGCCAAAAACGTTTGCTCAGACACATCGGTGCGATTCCACCCTGACATCATTGTAGTAACTCAACATTCACACCAAGCATCATCCAGGTATGTCTTCAGGCAAAACCTTTTTACTGTGATCACTTGTAGTCAGATACTGGACTTTCTACGAAGGAAACATAATAAATATTAAGATAATTCTTGTAGCAAGAAGGGACTGTTTAAGACTTCAGATCTCTATTATTCTTCCTCCTTCTCCTTGAAAACCAGAAAATATACCAAGATAATCTTTGTAGAACAGTGTCATGACTTTTCTATCACATTTCCTTCTTATGAGTAAGGAAGAAGAAACAACTATGAACTAAATCTTGCACCCCATCGTGCTTCTACAAACAGAATGCTTGTAACAACAAGACAGTCCTTGTACTGTCTCTTAAATAATGCTCCAGCTCTCTCTAAATGGAGAGAGGCAGAAAGGAAGGGAACAGGATTCGGTTCTCAAAGTGGAGCTGGAACTGAATTTTCACAGTCCTATATGTCATGTTGTTAACTAGCTTAATACATTTTTTTAAATTGAACAGAAAAGATAAATCAAAATTTATCTCTGATATAGCTGATGTAAATTGTGTTTTGGTTGGATTTCATAAAAAAGCTAAATGCTGCCCCACCACCATCTGCAAATGACTTAAATAGTTTTAAATACATAATTTCAAGGACATCTTTACCCACATCTACAGATAATGGACTGACACAATCTAGTTCAGCAATATTTTGTATAATCATCTTTTACAGTCTCTCTGCTTCATGAAAAGTTTCCTGAATATGTTGCACAAACACTATGGATTCTTAGCAGCATGCACCTCAGTGCATCTCAACATTTCTCAAATTATCTTTGAAATAAAAGAATTTGAAGTAAAGCACATAAGTCAAGGACATGATCCTATAAATGTCACAGCTAATGTACAGTGATAGGATAGATTTCTGATCTCAGAACAAAGATTAACATTAAATCACTATCCAGAGATTGGCTTTCACTTATCCTCATATTAGAGCACTTCCAAAGAAATCTGGATAGCATCCAGATAGCTTGGGATCACTTATTTTCTTTGAAAAGGCTTTTAATATGTTGTTGATCGTAGACACTCCCATCTTCTTGTGCTTCAAATATGTGACAGAAATGAAACTTCTTTTTTTATGCCAGCCAGCTGCAGCACCTGCTCTTGTGTTCACTTTTCATATTTCACTAGTGATTTGAAGCTTTGTGTAACAGCTCATGGGCACATTTTCTAATTGTAGTCTTCCTATTTATGCTTCCGTCTTCAGGACACTGCGTATAAAATGGAGAACGGTACTGAATTGTATGCTTCAGTAGTATCAGTATGAGTACCACACGTAAAGGATGGCTTTTGTCCCATATCACACTTGAACTGCCTTAGAAATTTTGCATATAAAGGATGAAAAAAACCCCAATTATTCTAGAGACAAAAAGACAAAGCATACTTATTTGTCTCTGGGTTATATTGTGAATAAGATACTAATTTACTAATTGTTTTTTCAGCATGTCCAAAACAACTGATCCTCAAAAGTTGTATTTAGTCAATGAAAGTAGCACAATCAGGGCATGACACTGGAAGCTTCTGAGAATAAGACAGACATTCAGAGATCACCACTCAACTGTGAGATCTCCTTCAGTGACACAATGATCAGCTGTATGTGGTGTCAAAGGAAAACCCTGGATAGGAACTTTCTTCATAATCTCAAAGGAGAAAAACAATCCTCAGAGTGATTTAAATAGGAAACAATGTAGTCTGAATCTTTTTTTATCTTACTCGTATTTATATTTTTGTTTCTAATCTTTGTATGCTTTTGCATCAGATATTAGAAGGATTTTTTTTTTTGTGAAAGCTATAGTTAAAATGAGATTAAGCTGAAACTACTAGCCCATCTGACATCTATTTTTGGTAATACGAGGTATAAATTGTTTCCTTATTCACTTGCAATCTGAAATCTGCACTGAATCCAGTGTACCTAGACAAAGCATTAGAAAATCTCATATGACATTTTTGTAGTATTTTCAAAATTCTTTCCTAATTATTTTTAAGTACTTGCTTTAAAGATACTTACACCTTCACTGAAAGAAAATGAGCGGGGGAAACATATTTCTTCCTTTCTATATCACAGACTAAAACCTTCTACGTAGTACTTTTAAACACTTCATTGGTGAAGAGCACATCACGAGAGATTAAAACATAGAAAACATTAAAAATACAAACTGACATCTCAGAAGAGAGAACAGATGGTGAAATGCCAACATTACCGGTAGTAACAAGAAATTCAGAAGTGTAAGATGAAGCAATAGTTACAGGGCACAGCAACAGCACCAAATGAAACTTTTCTTCTGTACAGCTTTAAAGACTATTACTTGCCTGGATCAAGGACTTGTGCCACCAGTGGTCTTGATAAGAAACATATGGATGCATTTTACACTGGTGTGAGGATGCGATTCTGGTATTATTAGATCAGTCAACAGCATTCCCCCCAGGCAATGGGCATATTGTGAGCATAATGGTATTAATTCTACTTCATTTGCTACAGCTTAGTTGTTTCCTTAGTATCACAATCCTTGTAATGAAAAGACAGAGGGTCAGAAAGTTTTCCAGTGTACTGAAGTTCCACTGTAAGCCATTTGGATGCATATTACTAAATCACTCTGTCACAAGGGAGAAGTTATTAAAAAACAACACATAATTCTACTTTATTGGTTGCGAAGACTCAGTTGTGCATCTTGGTGCTGTAACCTCTCTCGCACAGAGTGCCAGGTAGCACACTCTTTTGTGATTATTTGTGCAATCAAGGGATTGCACATGAATGGAAGGGTAGGTAGGAAGAATCCACTCACACATATGGAGTACTCTGAAGGGTTGGTTCGGCAACAAAATCAAGTTTCACTCTAACAATCACATAAGTGAAAAACAGATATTTCACCCATCTATAGTTGTTAGACAAAGGGATTCTGAGATGTCTTCAAACTTTACCTTTCTCAGCTACAGCTTTTTCTTAACCTAAAGGATTTTTGCACTCAAAAAATCTATAATGCCTGCTGTGTACAGAGTTTGCAAAGATTTCTAATGAGAGCAAACTCTTAAAACCCCTCTTCTTTTTTTAGATAAACATATTTGATCTTTCCAGTCATTATCATTTTAACTTGCAAAGTGACATTATGCCAAAAAGAAGGAATTCATAAATTAGTTCCAATTTAGAAAGTTTTCTTGTCATTGTATAAATGACAGATCTTTAAAAAGACGACTTAAAATGAAATGCAATAAAAAAAAATTCACTTTTGTGGCAGGTTTTTCTTTTCTCTTTTTTTTTTTAAGACTGGAAGATTAAAACAATGTGCTATCAAAAAAGAAATGAGTAGTACAAAAACTACAAATGCGCATGGACAGGGAAGTCATTTAAATTCTCAGATTGTTTTAGGAAAGCTAAATTTAGTTGGGATAGTAACTAAATAAAATGTAAGCAGAAAACACTTTGCAAAGTTAAATTCACTTGTCAACAGAAATTAATAAAGCAGGATTCACATCCAGCTTCTTATTTCAAACCCTGCTGGTGGCTAGAGCTATTGATATTTTGCATGCAAATCTGGCCTGCTGAACTCAACTGGAAATTTGCTAATCATGTTACTGAGCCAGTGTCACCCATGCATTTTGTTTCTATTCTCTTTAAGGACTGTAAAATTCAGATGCAGAGTTGGGTTTGGCTTTCAAATACCTTTAATGTTTGGGAGTGCTTGACTTGAATTCCCTGAGCAGAGTGCATTTCTGTAACGAAAAAGATGATATGTGGAGAAATAAAAAAAAAAGATCATGAGCACAAGTGATGCCAAGGTGACAAACAGAGTGGAAGCTAACGGAAGACTTCCATCAATGAAGGGGAGAAAACAAATTTAGGGTTGTGTGTGAAGATTTTTCACACTAGGAAAGCATTCTTAGTTTTGAAACATTCAAACGAGGTACCACTCCAGGCAGTGACTACAGACAACTCCTGGGGCTTCTGGGACCAAAGCGATCCTTCAGCGGATTCATTACTTTAGTTTGATCTCAGCTCAAAGCGTTGTTTATCACGAGTCCCACATGGCTGTTCTGGAGTCATGGATGACAAACTCATCAAAATAGTTACCAACGTACTGAAACTGACCAATTTAACTGCACGGCCATTAACCTATAGGAAATAACTGCCTGACATCTTCTGGTCTCCTGCAAACTTTCCAGAGTTACATACAACCCTTTAACTCCAAGATCTACCTGGCATGATAACATTTACTTTCATGTTTAGTAAGTACAGGTTTGGTTCTGTAAAACTGAGATTTTACTACCCTGCTTTTTTTATTTCTAAGTGTCTTTTCTGAAAGTTTAATAACTGCCAAACCTACAATTAAAATTAAGCTAATCAGGGCTCTGTTCAACACCTCAATTTTTTACTATTCATTTCTCAGTGAGTTTTCATTATTATTTTTTATGAGTTGTCACACAAGAAATTTTAGCTTCAAGTTTTAGGCAAACGAATTTTAGAAGGGAGCTACTTTTTCTTATTCAAGATTTCACAGTACTGTCTTATGATTCCTGCATCACCACACACTATGAATGGCAAACAAATTAATATTTGGGGCATTTTTATCTTTTGCAGCTCTGCAGAAGCTTCAGTTGAAAAGCAAATCTTTAGGCAGCTTAATGATAGCAATATGCAGGTTTAAAAAAATACATCTGTCACAAGCCAGTAGATATCAAAATACAATAAAATACTTCGGTGTTCTTTGTATTGCAAATTGGTACATAATTTATAGAAAACAGGTTTCTGTAAGAAGTCAGCTAAGAGAACACTATTTGATGTGCATATCTACTGCCATAGTGCTAGTCATTTTAACATAATCCATTATTTCTATCTGTAAAAATAGTAACATAATCATTATTTCTATCTGTAAAAATAGTGATCGCAGGACACAATTTCCAAGCTTTCTTTTGGAGTGCCTCTTTCAGAGTGTGACAAAATTTGGCTGTCAATACCTGTTTTTGTAAGAGAAAATGGAACATACAAATTTTCTGGATGTAGTCTAAAACTATATTTCAGACCAGTCCTGAATGAATTGTTAATTCTTGAGGTGCATTTCTTCTAAACAGATAGTTCTTGGTTACAAGCAGGTTCCCTAGCTAGTTTGACCAAATGCAGAGGATCACACAGTGGAGTTACGGCCATTGATTGTCTCTGTTTATACGGGTATACGTATGTGTGTGTGTATGCATATGTGCATGTACACATATATGTACAGAATGATGTTTCTGAGGAGAGTAATTGCAACTGAAGACTTTTAGAGCTGAAAATATATTCTACAACATTACCTTAAGAGCTGCTGTGGCAAAAAACCTGCTAAAATACTGTTAGAAAGTGAGTAAAAAAGAAGGAAGCAGAACACAGAGAAAGTAACATCTAAAGGTTAAAAATATTTGCCAAACTCATTTGTAGTCATATCTGAGGAGAATATTTGTATGAGAGGACATCTTGTACTATGATCACAAGAAATAATTCTTTGATTCACAGAGGGATTCTGAAAACTCCACTTTCCTGATCTCAAACTTATAGGAAATACAGCTTTTGCATCACGCTTTTAGAAACCTTGAAAATAACATTTTAGAAGTGAGTTTCAGATCAGAGTGAGGCGTCTATGAGGATACACACAGCTGCGTTAAAAAAAAGAATGGGGAGACAGCCTAATCATGTACCAGCCAGTCTCTGAGAAGTCTGGGGATAGATAGGAAACAAGTATCAGCTCTTAAAAGAATCTTAATAAAACCTTCAAAACCTTGACTTATTAACAGTGTAAATGAGATGGGACACCTCTAAGCGAATGTTAAGAGCACAAATATCTCATGTTAAGGCAACAAGATACAACTGCATAGTATCTATTGAGATATTATTCTAGAATAAGCTTAACAAATAACCTAGAGCTAACCTGGCTTCAGAAAAGAGCAGTTTAGATTCTGAATACAAATGGGTCACGAAAAGAAAAACATTCTATTACTCCTTTACATCTCTTATATTAACAAGAAAAGCAAGGTAAACTGAAAAAGTTAGGATGAATTCCTGCCTGTACATAAGGAAATTCCCTTGACTATGTTGAAGCACACATTTCACCTTCAGTATTGGATGTACAGAGGAAGACCATCAGAACTGGACAGGAATACAATGGTGTTACTGGATCACCTTCCAACAATAATCAATTTAATTTTTTGAACATTAACAGCTGCCAAAGTATAAAGAGTTCATAACCTTTCATAGGTTATAACTTCATCTTCATTCTTCCGAAGTAATACATTCAGAAAACGTCTGCCTCTTCAAGCAACCAACCTTTTTTCAGTGGGGAATGTTGGATCTGAGTCTATCTAGTACAATTTCAAGATAGTGAAACTGCAACTGACAGAAACTTCAACATGATTAGAATGATCTGTTATCCCCACATATAAACTTTTCTGTTTTTCATTTTTTCCTTGTGTAGTAGACCTCCTTTTATTACTTTAATGGCTACATTTAAGGCAGAAAGTGAAATGATTTTTAGTATAATGTTTTAGTGTCTGTTTCACAATGGTTTTTATTGAGCTGTAAAGCACTTGCATGCACAGAGAAAAGAAGGTGCATTTTAGAAATAAAACTATTAAGTAACATTATCTTGCCATGGATCATTCCCACTGGGATAGAGGAACCATTTGAAAAGCATAACTGAATTCAATTAAAATATGATAAATTTTGATCTCTGTCTTACCCACATTTTCAGCATTGCATGCTGATCAAGAAACTAATAAAACCATGACTGTTTACGTTTCGAAGCTTTTGTTTGATCATATGTTGTACAATGTCTTCATATTTTCCCCTACTACTTATAGCAGGGAATAACTTGAATATAACAGCCTCCTCCTAGAAAGGTGGATGGACACGTATGTCCCCATATCTAATTACCAATATACAGTCCATCAGTAGCAATCAATATTACATATCATTCCCCAGAAGATACGCCTTTGCATATCATGGCAAGAACAAGCAGACTCCAGATAACAGAATGAAATGAGTGCTTATATCTGACACGAAATCACAGAAATGTGTATCTGAAGTATAATTCACAGAAACAACTTTAACATAGTTTTTCTGGGGGCCAAACCATAAGTACTGTATATATCTTTTTTTGTAAGCAGATATTGATGGAGACCTTGGAGATATGCCCATTAATTATCTTGAAAAGATTGCTCACTGATTCTCTCTAAAGAAGATAGAAACTGTCGTCTTTAGTTAATTGAAAGTGAAATTAGTATGTATTTCTGAAATACAGGCCCCATATCCATTTTGTAGGTCACCGGATCCTATGAGTGATCTACACACAGGAGATTAACAATGCCTTCTGAAGTACATTCGTTCTCCTATCACACTTGTGAACACTGCCTAATATAGAAAAGTAAATTTACAACCCAAGTACACAGTAGGGAAACACCATTTCTGCTTTATAGGTGGCCAGCTGAGACATGAAGAAATTAAGTGATTTTTCCAATGTCAAACAAGAAACCTGTATCAGAATGGAGAAAATCTAGGCCTTCTGATTTCCTGAACAATCAAACTATTTTTCTGTTCTGGCATGAATAAACCTCTGGTTGCAAATTGGATTGGTGAAAGCATCAGTTCATCACGGGATGAAAAACAAAAAAGAGAAGAAGCATCTGACACAGTATAATATAACCTGTACAGCAGCTTTCTTCAAAATTATATCCCAAAAATCTCATATAAAGTTAAATAACACAATAATTAAAAAAAAAAAGGAGCAAAAGAAAAATTAAGTATCTTAGACAAAGAGTAAAAGATGTTTCAAATGAGGCATGAAAATAAATGTAGATAATAATTATCAGTTATGTAATGCATTTCATCTTCAAAATGCTGTATAAATATTACCTTAAAATCCTCACAACACCTCATGAGGTGGGTAAATATTAAGCATTATGTAATAAGTTATACCCTCATATGATTTAAACCAATTTTTGTTCTAGAAAACCAAGAAAAAAAAAACGTTGGAAGGCTAAAAGAGTTTGTTGAAAGCACCTGAGCTGGCCACATTCTACAGAAAAAACCCTACACTGCCATCTAAGAGGACTGTCTCGCAGGCATACCTGAGCTAGCTTTAATTAATCTAGTACGGGCTCAGCACAAGCACGGCAACTAGGGTTCAACAAGACTACAAAGTCTATCCCAGACTCCAGGCAAAAACTGTAGGATAGTTAGCCTGGATTGCATTCAGAACTACGTGGTCACTAGCAGAATACCAGTTAGCTAATTAAAAGCTGACCTGAGTACCTTGTAGAAAGGGCTGTCATACGTCTAGAACGTAGCACGGGCAGATCCAAAGCTGGGACTGGAACTGTAGAGCTGGCTCCAAAGTTTTCTCCCACAGCTGAGAGGGAACCAAGCAGGCACACACAGTGAGGCTATTTCACACATGATGGAGCTGCAGTGGAGATGGAGCTTTTACACCTGCAGAGCCTGCCAAAATAATGTAAAAGGCCAAAAGGGAAGGTGGTAAGTCTAATCAAAGACAACGTTTTGAGCTGAATAAAACACTTAACTGCATGGAAAATTCCATTAGGTTGATTAGATACTTGCCTTAGGGCCCTCTTAAAACAACTGTTAAAAAAAAAAAAAAGATAGCTATTGCAATGCGGCTTAAAAATATTGGAAAATCAGGAAATGGAGCTTATTAGAGCTCAAATTAGATCCAAGATTTATGTGAAGAACATTTGGCCTCTTTAAAAGGCCTGCTTAATCCCTAGATGGTTTTTATTGTTTCTATTATTATTATTTATTTATGCAGTGCCATAGGTATACATGGCACTTTACAGACAAATAAAAAAAAACCATGGGTCCTCCCCCAGAGAGTTTACAATACTTGATCCGGCAAAGAGTTAAGTACATGAGTAACTTCATTTGCAGGACTAACCTCCCTTGGAACCAATGAGATTTTTAAAAAAATCAACTTATTGACATGATCATCTCTTCCAGATGAGACCCTCTGGTCTCAGACATTCAGTCTTAAGTCACAGGTGTAGAACCCAGTTCACAGGAATAACTACCTGAGCTTCCACAACTTCTGTTGAGCAAATCTTACAGTTCTATTTTGTTCCGGGTTATGTATGATAAAGATAAGCCAAAGCAACAAATGGGTCAAGCTAAACTGTTTTTGTGCTGCTAAGTTGGCTTCAGTAAAAGTCTTTTACTAGTATTTGTAATATTTTCTCAACTGGAGCCACAAAATTAGTCAGTGATTGAGAAACAGCTACATGATGTGGTTTAGTGCAAAACAGGGAAGCTGCATTTTGTTTGTGTTCCTTCTTACCGTACACTAGTGTCAACAAGCTGTTTCTTCAGGGACGACTGGCCAGATCTCTGTATCTGCACTCTAAAACTACTGAATTTGAACATTATCACAGCACACGTATTATACTTCAGGTATAAACTTGAAATGATATTGTACAGAAGCGTTCTTTCTTATTTTACTTTGCAAAAGAAGCACTTTTGGATCCCATTGAAAAACCCAATATGTCATTTTTTGTTTGGAAGATGAGGGGATCCTATTCTGCTTTTACTGTCCTGATGCCCCTACATCTGTGAATGGAAAATTGGAGCTACCTCAAGCTACTTCTGTTTCGGAGGGTAGTAATGACTACTCCAAAGGCACAACCTTATTTGCCTGCATATAAACTTTTAATAATGTTCATTAAACTTTATTAGAATTGTACGTGAGCCAGATCAGGGTTACAAATTAAAACCTCAATCCTGCAAACACTTAAGGAGCTTTATTCATGTGAGCAAAAAAAAAAAAAATTCTCTTTCTATACTCACACACTTAAGCTGAATCTGTAACCTAAATACAATGCTATTTTTTTTTTTTTTTTTATCCTCTGGTATTAAAGTTAAAAACATATAGCCAAGGAAGAAATTATATGTTACTACTGCGCAAAAAAAGCAAAGAACTCGCCAACATTTTTGAAATTGCATCTTTTTAAAAATTATCATTATGTGGAAAAAATTTCTGGTGCAACAGATTTGGAAAAGTCAATGAACAAATGAACCATGGCTGTGTGCACATAATGATATCCAAAAGTCCTGGTCAGAAGAGACACTGAAGTCTGTAGAAGTTTTGCAATAAACTTTACAGGCAAAAGGATCAAGCCTACAGAGCCTGATACAAGAGCCCAATGAAGCTAGTAAGAATTTCCACACTGATAAGCTTTGAATCAGATGCAGAGTGATCAACAGAACTACAGGTAAAGAAGCAGCCATAAAATCCAGAAAGAGTTTTTAAAGAAAACAGACATGAGCGTCATAAAGCCAAGGTCAAACTCCATCACCAAGACAGGTATGTGTGAGAGAGTTACACCTCTTGTAGGGCCAAGTACGGTATTTATGATTATTTATTTATCTTGAAACAAAAGGTAAATGAATCCACTTATTTTAAAAAGCATGTTTTTATTACAGTGAGTAATTTCCTTTGAAAAAGAAAAATGTTTCCTAAAACCATTAGCAGTTAAACTAGATTTTTTTTTTTTTGGTTTGTATCTGAGATGAGACTGCGTATCATTATTCATGCATAATCTGATTCCAAATGATTCCTTGTTTACAATTTGTTTTGTGTATTTTCTTATGTAAGCAAGAATTAATATACTCAGGCATGGAAGAAATATGCTATATTATCTTTTATTACATTTCTTTAGAACATGCCATACATCTTCTTTAACTCCCCAATGACATTCAAAATAGCCTGAGGAAAACACAAATAAATACACATATAAGCAAGGACAAATACACTAATAGGAAAATGATATAGGATACAGACTTGCATATAGGTACCTTAAGCATGTGTAATATAAGCAATGGAAATCATAATCTGACTCCAAATTTTTGAATAAGCATAAAAAATTAGTTAATGTTTGTCTAGCCTGGATGATAAGCAAAGTCAGAGTACTGACACGGTCACAGCTTGCTCTCCTACAGCAACTAGATGGCAAACCCTCAGATCTTCCATTTCGATTCTTCCGTGTGGGAAGACCCCATCACAATTAGTATACTCTCTTCTAAATACTAGCACCCTCCAGTGTGCACACCCAGTAACATACACCCCATCCCTCGCTGTTCAGTGAGCTTCCTACCGCGAGGGCTGGAGCCCTCCGAGCAGGAATGCAGATTAGATGTGAAGTAGCAGAGGTTTTCATACAAACCCAGGATTGCATGATTCCAAAATGTGGTGTTCAAGGAATATAAAGCATATAAAGATCTGGCAATTCTGGTAGAATAATCTAGATGAGAAATTACTGTGAAAATTTGGAGACTTACCTTCAGATCCACCCTTTCTAACCCCACCAGGTTTCCTATCCTCACCCTAATTTCTTCCACCTGCTATTTCTCTTGCACATTTTCAACTAGCTTTACACGAGTGAAGGTCTCAGACCACCTTGACTCAATACAACCTACTTGATTCTTTTCCTTTTGACTTTGTCATACTTTTTTATCATGGTGAGTCACAGAGCCTGAAGCCTTTCATCACGTGTAGGCAGGCATCTCCCCTGAATTCCTTACTGTTAATTGTGTGGAAAAAGGGACAAAAGTCTTTTTTCGTTGTTTTTTTTTTTTTTCCAGATACAAAAGAATGAATCCATTACAGCAGGTGAATTTGGAGTATGGTAAGACTCAAAAGGCTATGTCCCACGTAACTGATTTACATTCATTCCCGTGCTTCTTATTGCAATATAGTTTTGATACTTCTTGTTATTTTGGATTTTGAGTTTATGGAGTGACAGGAAAAAATTTTACTGTTCAGAATGCTAAGAGACTGTTTCTCCTTGAGTAGTTAATAATCCAGGGATTTCTATTTCTTTTTCTTTTCTCCTTAGTTATAATTATCTTTCTTTCTCAACAGTTAGCTTGGTTTTTATTTATTTTTACTATGGTTTTTTTAAAATATTTGCAGTTATCATTGATTTCTGCCTACATGTAATAGTATATTTTTGTGGCATTTTAAGAAATTGAATTTCATATGGTCTATCTTTCCAAACCATAATTCTACAAAAGTAGTTCTCATATTCACGTACAGGAAAGATGAAATAAATAAAATATCTCTGAAGGAATTATCTGTGGTAGTAACTGGGTTGTAAAGTTTGACCTTATGAAACAAGTAATGTGATGACTGTTGGAAACTAGACCGTTGGAGGTCTATAGTATTTCAGGGCCTGCCACAGTGTCCCTCTGAATGCCCCTCAGACATATAAAAGCTGTCTAACCCGTCTTGCAACTAAAATTAAAGTTTATTCCTACTAATCTACTCACAGCATCAGATTCTAAGGGCAGCTGTGACTTAACAAAATCCAGGCCACAATCATCTTTGTGGAAGAGATCTAAGTACCTCTTTTCCATTTCAGAATTTCTCTTTCAATCTAAAGTTTAACAAGAAATCAAAGATTTTATTGTAAATGTGTGTATAATTAAGAGAATATACTTCTCATCTAAATGTCTGATTTATGTCACTACAGATTTTGCTAGTGGTGTTTTCCAACGTACTAAAACCAGTCATATCCTCAAGTAAGTACTGCAGATCTTCAAAAGAAATACCTTTGTGTGCCCAAATTCTAATGATTTACTGCAAAGTAGCCACCTAATGTCTTTCAGGATGTAGACTGAAATCTCATATGATTTTTACTGATAGATTAGTTTTGATACACAGTCTCTGAAGTAATATAGCTGCTTTTGAAATCTGTATCTTTAGTATGCCATGTACTTGATCAAGAACGATGATGCAACATGTTGATCACACTTTATAGCCAAATCTGGCCCTGGAGGTGAATCTGAGAGCTACACGTGTGTCTCTGAAGGCAAATCAGCTATATATAAATCAATAAAATCACACAAAAATATAATAAGAAAACACTCCCAGGGAGCTTATTAATAGGTTTTGCAACCTTTTATATTTAGATTTATCAAGGAACTAAGAACCATCACTGTCTATTATCAGGCACATAAGCTGCAAGGCTATATTTTTGATTATACAATTTTCATTAATATTGTCTCTAATCAAAGTACCCTACCTGCTAGTTCATGTCCTGACATGGCATTTCAGAAGAGGGAGCTGGATTCCCTGACTGTTTTACAATATAATGAAACCTGTTTGAATGATCATATCTTAACATACTTTCAAATGGAAAACACAGCTTACTTTTAACTCTAGAATTGTGATCTGTTTCCAGAATATCAAAACCTCAATCTTCTTTTCTCATGAGTAAGGTCGATATCATTTTATTCCCTTTTTAGGATCATGGGATAATTCGGGTTGAAAGGTGCCTCAGGAGGTTTCTAGTCGTACCTCCTGCTCAAAGCAGGCTCAGCTACGGTCTGTGAAGACCAGTCAGGGTTTTATCCAGTTTGATCTTGAAAATTTTGAAGGATGAAGACTGCACAACCTCTCTGGGTAACCTGTGCCCCTGCTTGGCTGGCCTTGGGGGGAAAAAGGTTTCTCCTCATCTCCAGCCTGAACCTCTCTTGCTTCTACTTGTGCCTGCTGCCTCTCACCCTCCCACCATGCATCACTGTGAAGAGCCTGGCTCCATGTCCTCACTAATCCCCTTGCAGGCACCGGGGGCTGCTGTGAGGTCCCCCCAAAGCCTTATCTTCTCCAGGCTGGACAAGTCCTAACACCTGAGCTGTTCGTGGTGGCCCTCCACTGAACTCACTCCAGGTTTGTCAATGTCTTTCTTGTTTTCTTTGATATTTACTAATAAACAACAGCAGTTATCACAAAGTGATGGGCAAAACAGAATCCCAGAAGCCAGTGTTGTCTTCTGATTAAAAAATTTTTTTTTACACAGCCATGATATCACTGGTAGATTCTATTCTGATGTCTATCACTGGCACACCGTATTTCTGAGTTTACTCATTCCTACCTTTGATATTTAGAGCGTCTCTCCCTCTTCTAGGCATCTAATGACTTATTTGTTCACAAGTCACTTGAGAAAAAAAGTTGACATAGTAACATTTTTGTATTTCAAAGTAATAGAAATAATGGAGAGATGGTACTTATTAAAATATGATCACTGACTTGAACTGTATAGAATGGACATACTTATAAGAGAAAATAATTCCCATTCTTGTCCTGCCAGGAGCAAAGCTGTATATTCACTTTTGTTTTCAGTTCCAAATCGTAGGAATGTTGAACTGGAAAATGCACCTATTTTCAATTATGGCACTCTTCTGTGCTCCCGACTGCTCTTTTCCAGTGATTTAACTTAACTGCAGCAGAGAGAGGCTGGATGAGAGCAGTGAGAGATGACATCACATCTGTCTGAATTAACAAGGTGATAAATAAGTACAGTAAGTTCAGTTGAATGGATCAACAAGTAAGTAGAACTATGCTTTCCCAGAGCTGCCTAACATAAATCACAAGAACTCCAGTCTTTGGAAAATTCTCCTTTAAAGCAAGACTAACTAATTTCACATTCTTTTTTTTTTTTGTACATGTTAATATCTTTTATAGGTCCTTAACCTGAACTGTCTTTTGACTTTTTGAGTTTTAATGTGTAATGTGTCTTTAATAAATAACTGCTAGGGTTGTTTCTTCCATCTTATTTTTCTTCTATTCACACCATACATACTTCTACATATTTACATTTATTACAAATGCTGTGCCTACTGTGTCTATAAATTATAAAGGATTGTCTATATTAAAGATGTTCTATTAGTTTTTTTTAATTTCACTGATTAATACTTTCATTGATTCATTGACCATGTTTCAATAGTTTTAACCGACTCTTTTGTTTTCAACCAATGGAAAAATGCTCACAACTAAACAACAATAATCTTTCCTTTCATTTTAATATGTACAATGAAGACATGTTTTTTGTTGGTATCCATCATGTTTAGAGCTGAGAAACAAGAGTCTGGAAAAATAACTCCCATCCTTGACTTTGCCACCAACTTCCTTTCTGTTCTTGACCACATCAAACAAAACTCAAGCTAAAACTTCGTCTTCAAGGTTTCTTAATATTTGATTCTGATATGCTGTATGAGGGACTGAAGCTGCCCTTCAGGGACCCTTAGTGCAGTGACGTTACAATGGCAGCTTGGCTTGCCTCCTGCCACCCTAGAGGAACTGGAAAAGAAATTTATCCACACAATGGAAAAGAGCCACTGAGGATAGTTAAGAAGCATGTTTTCTACAGGTTGGGTTAAGGAGTTAGCTGGACGAGAGCCAGGATTAAAAGAACTGCAATAAGTCCAGATTGTAGGTCTCTGCTGATTGTCCACAGGCTTGGCTTAGTCCAAAACCACTCTGATTTTTGGCAAAACCTAGGTTCTGTCTCTTCCTTTAAATCTCACTAACAATTCCAGAGACATGATTCTTACAGAAACATCACCAAAGAAGCATGCACAAGGAAGAAAATGTGAGGAAAAGAAAAGGGCTTTTGACAGATGAGCTTCATGATCAAGCATATGCAAGTAATAATGGGCAGTTTTAAGACTTATGTGACCTGGACTGACAAAAGTTGATAAGTAAACCTCACTGGTATCTCTGAGAGAGGAAGCTGTAAGAAACCCCATATTTGAGAAGATTTATGTTACTGAGTTGAACATTCTGAAAGTAGACTGAAAATCTTGGCAAAGTCTTCATTTCCAGTGCTAAGAAAGAACTAAAGAACTGGACCTGCTCCCTAAAACTGTTTTCCTTCTTCATTTATTTCCCTTGCTGTTTTCCTACTTCATTTATTTTCCCTGCGGAGCCTTGGGCTTCAGCTCCACTCTCTAGATAAACCATATCGAGAACAGATGGGGTAATATGTAACTGCAACATCAAAGCGTGCAAATCTATACATGTTCTCTATGAAGAGAACAAACCAACCAAGCTTGGTGTTAAAACTCGAAACACCTTCTGATTGGACATTCTGGCTCTTTGCAAGCCCTGCTGAAGCTGCAACATCAGAGGGGACAGATTTATGTTTAACATTTATTGATTGATATTTGGTAATTTTTCTGTTGCAAAAATAGGTGCAAGACTGCCAACTCCTCCAGTCCATACCTTTCACTACACTTGTTGCTAAGAGGAGGAAACTGTACCAGATCCTTGGCTGATATAAATGGGAATAGCATTCATGTCTCCAGGGGAGACATACAAAATGAAATTATGGAGTAATTAGTTCACAATATTGTGATGGTTCATAAAGAATTCTTACAAACTAAATGAACTACAAGTGGTCTTACTTTTTTTTTTCTTTTTTTTTTAAATTTTAACAAATCCCATTCACTCCCATTCCATCCAGGCTCCTTTCCTGCTCCTTAAGACTCCAGTGGATCATAACCATAAGGGAAAAACTCCAGTACTTATTCAATGATTGTGGTGTGGTAATACCACTTGGTACACTTAATGGTGGTAACAAGAAATGATGAAACTGAAGGATATTTTCAGGATTAGTCAATCTAGGTCTCAAATCGTATTTTCTATAGCTAATTTTCACAGTTTCACCTCCAGGAATGTAGAGAATAGGATTCTTATAACAACACTTCAATGCCTGTTGGTATCTAATTACTGACATAGTATTTTCACAACAGACTTCTGGGAAAATAGAAACAGATTTTCATTATTTTTCATTTCTAACAGGCAAACTGAGTAAGACAGAATAAATACTTTTTCCAAGAGTCATAGATTAAACAGGATCAAGAACAAGAGTTCTTGAATCTCTTATCTCCTTTAACTCAGATCGCTAAACCTTTTTTTCTGAAACCACTCAGAGCTGCCCAGGTATTGCGGACTGCTTATAAAGCTGTTGCTCTTCTGCAGCACTGCTATTTCTGTGCAAAGTTGTAGAATTCAAATGCACGACTTTCACCACTGCTGTCCATGTATTGCTCTTTGAAGTCCTCAGTTTTGTTTAATATTAGATAACTGAAGATAATGTTCATAAAAGTCAGTAATACCACATAAAATCAGCCCTCTTCAAGAAAAGACCTATTCCACTAAAAGACACTAACAGATTCCTAACGACACCATTTTGTTAAGGAGCCCTCTCAGTTCTTGACTTAAGGGTGTTTTAGCATGCAGATGACACCAAGAAATAAGTATTCTTTAATACAAACCTTTCTCTGCTTTATTGGTCCCATTAATGCCCCACTCAGCGTTCACAGAAGTGATTGCTCAGGGAGCTTATAGAGCACTATGAGCAGGAAAGAGGGGTCATATCATGTTCCTGTGGCACTCAGGTGGCAGTCGTCATGTTGGCCCAAACACTGAGCACTTCCAGGGCTAAAAGCACCTGTTTCAGAGATTTACAGTGGTCTCACCACTAGATGGATCTGGGGCTAGTCACCTCTAAAAAGTTTGAACTTACAGAGACCTGTAAAACACATTTACCATTTTTGTAGAGACTGGTTGCTGCTGCCCAGACTGCTCCTGTATAATTTGGAGGATAATCTTAGCCAACTGAGGAAGGTATTTGCATTTTGCAAATGACTGGCAATAGTCTAAAGAACAGATTAAGATGACCATGTAATTTCTTTGCTCCTTCACCAGAAACAACTGTGTTTATATTTACCAGAAATCTCCTACATTAGCAGTCATTCCTGAGTGAAGCTGTTGTACCATATGTATCAGATGTTTTAGTTTCCCTAAAAAAAAAAAAAAAAAAATTAGTTAATTTATGATGGAATATTTCTTTGACTATTTCTATAGCCCACTTAGGCCAAGAATGACAGGGAAGACTGATAACTGTAAGGTTTTATCTGTACAAAGAAGAAATGTCAGTATTTGTTTGCTGCAGAAGATCTGAAATTGGAGCTAGTAAACTCAGCCTGGTGGTACATACACTCTGAAGGTACATAAAGTATAAAGCTCCTCATTCTGCAAAACTATGAGGTTTTCTCCTGAACTGTTGTTGTCCTGGTGTTCACAAGCTATAAGTTAATAGACATTTACAAAGAGTGTTTTTAAACTGAATGTATCATTACTTAGACTAACTGACATTAATATGATGAGAAAAAATTCCTAATTTGAATACAGAACTAACAGACATATGACAGACAAAATGGAACTCGGGTCTATTTCTAACACACAAAAAACCTACCATCTTCCTATCAATATGGTGATTAAGCTTTATCAGCCATACAACAATTGTTGCCCTTGTTTATTTTTTGTGTTGTCAAAAATGGAAGCTGCCTTTCAAATGCAAAAATGTAAAAGTCACCATTATTAAAGGAAATGCTACAAGTTCTTTTCCGTGAAATTAAAATTAAAAAAATCCAAAAAGGAAAAAAGGCAAGGAAGGAAGGAAGGAGTTTAAAGCCTAGATGTTTAGACAGCCCTGCAAGCCCCCTTGTGACCTTACTCTGATATTTAACAAAACATTAATCTTCTTGCCAGCAATTATAAAGAATACAGTGATGTAGCTGGGGCTCAGTGAGTGAGTAATAGTAATTCCATTGTTCTCTTTTATTTATGCCTTGGCTGTACCAGGCAGATGAGGTAAGTTGGGGCTTTTTATATGTTATTATTCTGAACTGGCAATACATAAAGGCTGATTACACAAATATCTGTCTGTTTCTGAAGCACTGTTTCACACCTCCTTCCAGCTCATGATCAAAGCGTTTCAACATTTTATTATGAAATCATGAATCCCCCCTTAGTTTGCATATGAATTATAGTCTTTTTTTAAAAAACACTGGTGTACAACAGTGACAGTGCCTTTTGAACCAAGGAACAAAACAAGGTGTTACACATTACTTCTTGAACGCAATGACTTGCTGAATAATTCTGTTTGTTGGAGCACAGTCCAACCTCCCTATTGAATACAAAAGCCTTGAGACCAAAGAATTTTTTTTCTGTGAACAGGCCAGTGATTTTGTTTCACTTGTAAGAAAAAAAAAAAGCAGAGCCCTATTAAGAAGTTGAGAAAACGTTGCCATGTAGCTGTAATTATAATAAATCTAAAAGAGCTTCCCTCTGCTTTTCTGAAATGCAGTAATTATACTAAAAATTGAAAATAATTCCATTATTCCGTTAATAACATCCCACTGTACAAACCTTGCATTCTGAAAGGTTCTAAGTGGGTTCCACATATGTGCCATAAAGCACACTGAAAGAATGGCCAAGAAGGTGGCAAAGCATAGCCCAATAAATTAGAAGCAGGTATCCTGCACCTACTTCTTAGGAGAACTGTTATGGTATCTTTAAGATTCACACTTACTACATTTCAAGGATCAACTTCATAACAAAACTCATGATGCTCAATCTTTCTGCTTCAGAAAGAGGAGGGGTTAAGGTATCCACACTGATTTTTTACCCTCTAAGAAACTTGCATTTCAAAGTCTCGGAACTGTGAATCAGGGATGAGACTTCCACTGACTTTTACAAGAACAACATCCAGCTGTTGATGCTTACGCTAAGATGCATGTTCCTATATGACATATATACCTAATTGAATGTCGACAGCTGTTCTTTTACATATACCATGAACATATACCGTGTTTTCCTTCACAGTAGTCTGAAAAGTGTGCCATTCCTATAGAATATGTTTATATTCTAAGGATTTTTCAAGTTTGCTTCACAGAATACAAATATGAACTGTGAACAACCTTATAAATAGAAAGGACATTTTATTAGGCTTTACTGCCAGTGATTTGCAACTATTTATTTTGTTGAAAGTCATGCTGTTTGTGCCACTTCAGTCAAAGCAGGATTTGGTCCATAATTATTGACCTCTTATTTGTAATGACAACTTCTTCCTCTGTTCACTTCTCTGTATTGGCAGAGACAGATTCAGCTCATCTTTATAAATCTGCTAATGTCACCAAATCAAAATTTAAGGTGGGAGGGTAAAGAGAAATTGCTTCTATGTTTCATTACCTGCCTAAAGAATGAAGGATCTAAACTCCGATTGCAGCACTTCCATATGGCTATACAGTGAAAGATCATAGAGCCAAGGCAACAGCCTAGCTAAGAATACCTGGTTTGTTAAAAGATTTTTTCAGATCCTCAGTAGGAGGCTAAAGTAATTAAACTTAATACAGCATTTATTTTCTGGACAGCTAAAGGCTTAGATTGTTACACTGAGTAGTATTTTCCTCTTGGAGTAAACCCACGGAGGTTATCCAAAAGCAGATTCAACTCAATGGCAGCTAATGTAACCTGGCTCTGTATTACTAGTGGGACTGCAGTGCTGGGGCTGTGAAAACTCATACATCTTTTGTCATACGATATAATTTCTTTTGCCAGCCAACTCAGTACATTTGAAACATTTTGCAAAACTGGCTACCACTTCGGACTTTCTCTGTGAAATAACGTTGAATACGTATCTTTGACCTTATGATCATTTCTTCAGTACAGCCTAAATCTGGGGTGGGTTTAGATTCTGCACATTAACATAACTGCATTTTCTATACTAGCCTATTTTAAAGCAGAACAGAACAGCATGGCATTGTGAGATTAACGATTATGTTTTTGTCAGTATAAATACATTATTATTGAAATGAATTAATTCATATATAAACCCCCTAATATTACTCAACCTCCTTATGCAGACTTAATAGAAGTGCCAGACCAAAAAAGGAGATATCCCTGACTTAACGTCAAACTTCAGAATATAATCCATCTGGTCCTATTCACAGACAGACAGGCCACATCTCTGAGTACCTTGCAAAATCAATGCTCTCCATGCATGAGACACAAACTCACAAAGGCAAGAATTCAGAGTTGAGCCTTAAGCCCTGTTCATAATTTGTTTCATTGTTGCAGCACATATGAGATATGTAAGACCCCCAGCAGCTTTGAAGCTCCCGTTCTGTTCCCGCACAATAGGGGTGAGTTAAGGATTGCATTGTATCCATATCCCCTCAGTTCTGGTGCCTGTGTAAGCTTTAAAGAAGATATTTAATGTTATCTGAACGAGGTTTTATGATAATGTTGAAGAAACAAAATAATATTTGGGAAAAGTAATAAAATCTTCTCTCAAACTAAGACACATTAAAACTGGCTCAATATATCATGCAACTCATTATGTGAGATTACGCCATTCCTCAGAGCTATGAATTTACGTAGTACTGGAAACCATAAGAGATAAGAAAAGGCACTTGTAGCCAATTCTGTAAGAAAGACATTTTTTAATTTGAGAAAATATACTTTTGCAGGACAGATACTTATATGACCAACCTAGTAAATTTCTACTTCAAAAACTAATTTTATGGAACAAAATTTATCAAAGCTAATGTTATATAATGTGGTTGTGCCCATTTTTTACATTATTATCTTAATAATTATTTTGTAGTTTCATGTATCCCAGACTTTATGGGATGGATTTTGCATTAGCTATACTTTAATGAATCACAATGACAACTACTTTTAGAAGCACTACTGTATCACATGCACAGAATCCATCGCCATACAGTATTTAAATAATATTAAATCCATATAGAACAGTGTCATAACTAGATGCAGTTATCAAAACAAGCTTCATTCAAAAGGCTTAGAAATCCTCATTCTCTACCTCTTTTCTACTTAACAGCACTAAAATGTATAGAACATATGAACCTTTCTGTAACAAAATTTGTAAAAACAATACTTTCAATATTATCAATACAGAATTAAGCTGCAGGTTGCATAAAAATTTGGAGTACATCTTGAGGAACTCAGAATGGAAAAGGCTACCCAGGAACAAAACAATATTGTATTATGCTGATGCAACTGACATATTATACCATTTGTCATGTTACTGGCCCTTGTAGTCTCGTGTTCTCTGCCCACAAATATCTGATGTTTTTGCAGGTTAACTAGAGACAAGTGTGTTCACAGTTCTAGAACTCTAGGTCAAGATGACTTTTAGGTCTCCCAAAACTGGAACATATAGAGTATTTTAGTTAACTATTGCTGACTCAAGGACATCTTTGAGAATGAAAAAAGAACCACAAGCTCAGCACAACTACTAGAAATCCTAGAGCCTAAGTTATTTTCATTTCAGGTTTCTGAATTATCGGGGCAAAAGTACTGTAATGAGCTCTTATTACCCAGAAGCAAAGTTGCAAGCAGTAATGGTTTAAGAAAAATACTGAAGAAACATCAGGTGGGACAGCGTGTTCTTCCGGGCGTAAAACAACCTTCAGCTTCCTTAGGGTAGGTAGACGCTGCTCTGTGAGGGCTCTAGCTGCACTAAAGTTGGCTGAATTTCTAAAGAAAGCAGTTATACTTCTCCTTTGAATACTCCTGCTACCAGAACCCTGAAGGGGAATTAGGAGAGAGCTGGGTACCCTTCTAATCTGGGAAAGTGGTCAGGGAAAAATAAAGGAGGAGGATACAAACACTGGCTGATTGGCACGCATGTATCTTATCTTTAAATTTTCTGAGAAATGTTGCTGTTTTGTTTCCTCTCGTCTCTCCAGCTGTGCAGTTACTAAACTTCTGCTAAAGTGGAGGAGGAAGAAATGTTATTTTTTGGCTCTAACTTGGCATTCTACACTTGAGACTTCTGTTGTGCGAGGTAAGCTTAGCTTGCCTTGCACTTGTTGCTGCCATATGGAATTTAAAGTAGCCTTTGACTCCGGTTTCTTCTCTCTCTCGTATTCTGATCCTACTATTTCCACTTGTCAACAGCATTTAATACACATTTCCAAACTGTTTTTATTGTAGCAACGGTAAGTCTAGAGTGCTTACTGTAGCAACAGTACGTCTAGGGTCAGCTTTAAATCATTTACTGTAACAGTCTCCCTGATGAACTTGCTACATCTCCTCTTTCTAAATTGGAGGCTGATGAGAATACAGTAGCTCATGTGATTTTCTATTTTTCCCCAAATTTTCTCATTACTGTGTCGTTTGTTACATTTCTTGAATTCATTCACGTATTTCACACGGATGCTCAGTTTACAAAGCCATTTTGCAATATCACCTAAAAATATGACCATGACTATGATTACAGAAGCATTTAATGATTTTTGTAACTTTAGAACAAGCTGTTACAGTAACACCTATACGTAGTCTCAGGCAAGAAAGTACAAACCTGGAAGTTCAAAAGCTCTTTCTTGGCAACCAACCTCAGAGGCATGTGGAAGATCAAATACACACACAGGCTCAACAAAAAATTTTCACCAGAAATCTGAGGTTCTGCTCTCGGGCACACTTGGACCGTTATTCACAGAACCCAAAGTCAAAGCATTCTTTCTCCTACACCCCCATGGTTTGAACAAACTTGCGTACTCCAAGCACAGCTGGTCACTCCTCCTTTTTCCCCATGGGTTTCACCTCTTTTTCCCAGCATATGAAGGAGCTGGAACCCATTCCTGAAGTCATTTTAACCTACTTTTCCCACCTTCTGGATAATTTTGGAAGGAAAAATTGTCTTCTACTGAGGCTGTTCTACGTTAGCCTAACCAGCTTTGGTATTATGTCTCACAGATCTTTTAACAAATTAATAAGCAAGTTCTATTCAGATAACTAAGCACTTAAAATTGGGTACCATATCGATGGTGATAGAAGGTACTGTATTAAACAATGACTGACCTAGGCCCTGTTCATGAAACTCTGGACTAGGCCAAGATCTACAAAGGTACCAAGGTGCCTAAATCCTGTCCAATTCAATGAGATTTTAGTATTTAATTCCTACAGTCTCACCTCAGAAGTATTTGCACAAAGGAAATGAGATGAAACTTGGGCTCCCATGCAACTTCATCTCATCTTAGGTACAGAAACGACTTGGCAAGCACAGAGAAAAAGATACCTGACTGGCATAAGCAGGGAGGTAAGCATTAAGTATACAACTCCTAAATCAGCCACATGTTGCACTGCTGAGCAGAACAACTGTTAAATACTTTTAAAGTTAGACTCTAAGTCCATACAGAAAATGACTATGTGATTAAGCCATATACGATTTTTGAAGATACCTTTTGTCTCTGTAGCATCTGTTCTCATTATGAACTCATTTTCTTATCTATGCTTGGGTCCGTTCCTTAAATCTGAACACTTGACAAATTTTTCCACTGGCTTACATGGATAATCAAAGTCTGAAAATAATACTTTCAATATGGTTAATTCATTAGGAAAATAAAAAATACATTTGCACTATTTTAGTGCTTCTGCTTCCAAGGTAACTTTACATTACTTTGTAAATTATGCTAATATTTACCTATATAATCTCAGCATCTTTAACAAATTAACAGTAAGGAGTATCAGTGAAAAGCAAGTTATATCCACTTGAAATAAATTAAGATGCTATTTATATCTGATACACATTCTTCCCAGTCATGATGGGACTGATGTAACACAATCACTTTGGTCAGATATTCCTCTCTCAGACATTTCCTTGCTCTCTGTTGCCAAAGTCTTGTTAACTGTTCATAAAAGGTCTTCCTAGAGACTGATATGTTGCATGGGGTCCTTAGCATGTCTCTCTTTATTCATGCTGAGATCATATCTACTGATTTTCTAGCTCTTCTCCTCCGGGTTCTGTGCTGCAGTCCCTTCCTTTTTGAAGTTTCTATTTTCATAGATGACCATTACTTTCTTATATTTAATTCCTCCTAAGTGCTGTAATTTCCCAAATGTTTTTAATTCCATAAGCTGTTTCCTGTGATCTTCTCCAGACTACTTCTCAGCATGGTTTTCAGTTTTCTCTGGGGCTATATTTTTTTTTATCCACCTCTTCCTCTCCTCTCTCTTCCCTCAGCATACAACGGCACTGGCCTCCTTCAGCCATAGCTCATTTGTCTGTTTAGCATCTGTTTGTCATTCATACCCCTTGATGTTATAGCACTCATCTTTTTCATATTCTCATCTATAGCCCACTGTGAATACTTGCACAATGCTTTAGAGTCACCATAGAGCATTTAGTTCTATTTCTTCTAATAGGATATTTGCCTCCTTATCTTCAATAGTCTCCCTCTTCCTCAGGAAGTTTTAATATTGTCATCACTATTTTAAATTTACTGTTTCCTGCAGCTGATCTTTAATTAGAAAGCTGTAATGGGACAGGGTATTTGCAAAACCCCACTTGTCCAGCCTACAGATATAAGAATCCACTCCTAAATAAAGAGTTCATCAGATGCCAAAATGCAGGCCTTCCATTACTTTTGTTACAGATAAGGAAGCCCACTGAAAATGTCCTGATTTGTCCAAATACTCAGAACTCATGAATACCACAAATAAACCGGTACAACTTCATGAAAAAAAAATGCACTAACACTGCAGAATTAACTTCGCGTACAAGAATTGCTAAAATTGGTATGTAGTGGGCATGCTCTTCTAAGTTTTATCTCCTCTGTTTCTCTATGCATCTGTGAATCAATGCAAGCTGAAAAAGTAAAATTTTTGCCCAATGTTCTATCCTGAGGCTAAATGAGTTCTGTCCATTGCTCTGAAATTATTATAATCAGTATTTATTTTTGACAAAACTTGAAGGCCAGAATCATATATCAAGGCCCAGTTGTGACATGTAAAATACACCCATTTTTTATATAAAGTAAGAAAGCTTACAAGCTATGCATCTGAGAGATAAGGTGAATACAAAACAGATGAGGAAAGCCCAAGGTAACAGTGAGATGATAATGGCTAGTGTAATAAGCAGTGCTACTACACCTCAACTGCTTGGCTATGATTAAACTAATTTAATAACTGCTACCATGCTAAGAAAAGGAATTAATAGCAGAATGGAAGTTTATTGTCTTCTCTCTTCTGCAATTTACTCAGCACCAAAGTATTTATTAGAAACATATTTATTGTGTACTCACTTTTGGACGTGCCATATGTTCTTCTACTTATGATGTAATAATTTGTGTTTGGCGTTTTTTTTTTTTAAAGTGCTGTTTAAAAAAGACTAAAGCTGAAACTGGAAAAAGTCACTAGGTATCAGTGCTGAATGTGAGATCAATTTCATAGGAAGAAATTCATGCCTCTAATGAGAAGTTTGCTGTAATGAAATGAAGGAGATCAAAGCTGATAGAAAGCAAAGCTATGTAATGAAACAGTGATTTAAGAAGCCTGGGACATACATTTTATTTTCATTGTAAGATAGGTTACTTGCCTTACTGTTTGGTATTGTTTATTCTGGTGTCTGTACATGGTTTTGATTATATTAATTAGATTATTGTACAAATTCTAAACTGTTGTAAATCAAAATTGCTCCTCTGACTCCAGTGAATGACAGTGACTTATACCAGCTGATGATCTACCCTTCAATGTCTTACAAATACAGGATAAAGATTTTGCAAAACTTCAAAAAAGTTTGCTTGTTTGTGAAGATGTTACAATTTATTGCATTTTTGCAAATGGATAGAATTTCTTGCTGTAAATACTTTAATTAGTACTATAAAATGAATTGAAATTTAATTAAAGATGAAAAAAAGCACAGTGGAAATTTTCAAAAGGATAAAAGAAACACTCCCGGATTTGAATGCCATTTTAACAGTAATCAGTAATAACATCTGAAACGTGTTATATAATTTTAAACATATACTAAAAATTATTTTCTTCCAGCTTAGAGCAAGTGCAGACTCAATAGTTGTTCCAAAGCTTTTAGTTATTTTTTCCCCCTCAATCTCTAGACGTAAACAAACAAGAATGCTAATTAAAAATGTTACTTCAGGCAAGAATCTTGTCAAAGTAGTTAAACAGGGTCAGGCTCAATCATCAGAAGGTAGGGTAACCTCTAGAGAAAGCATTCATCATGTAAACACATTGCATTTATTCAAACAGTGATTCTCCAGCAGTTTGAAACCAATGCCTTAGTATATTATTGAAAAATAGTACTTTTGTTCTTAATAAGACAATCAAATGTGTGTTCATTTCTTTTAATGTATGTAACAAACATGACACTTTTCCAAAATGCATTTATGGTACTAAGTAGCTAGGCAGGTTTTACTGGAGATTGTTGTACCCTTAATTCCTTAAATTTTCCTTGTTTCTCAGAGACTGCTGTCAATGGCACTGTGTGCAGTTTCTCCACTATGACTGCAGTTTTACTAGGGTTTATGAAATGTCCAGTACAAAAGGGAAAAGGTAAACTTGATTTCTAAAAGGACGTCAGACTAGCTTGAATGCAGGCACAGTTAACATGATAACAGTTTGGCTGTTAAGTTCTTTGAAATAAGGAACATAAATTCAACAGGTTTTACCTGGGTACCTCTCAAGGGCTGGAAACCAAAAGCATTTCTCAGGGTCTGAATCTGGCTACACATACTGCTGCTGTGCGCACTAGAAGATGACCTAGATGTTTGAGCAGGGAGAGCTGTAGTGCTGTCACAGCCTGGATGGTCAATAGGCTAGGACTTCAAGGTACATCATGGCGGCACCTGCTTTGAAGTTTAGACACAGCCAATGAAACCTGTTAGACTTCAACCTGGAAAGCATTTATGAATGTGAACAGTCCAAAATGACAAGAACTGATGCCTCCTGAACGCAAGAAAGCTCCACTGAAGAAGGAACACCCTATTCTGCCAACCCACTGAGACCTATGACACCATTTATTGAGGCCTCCATGAAAATCAGTAAAATCCCTAGGGAAGCTGATGTAAAATCCCTAGGGAAGCTGATCACTTTATGGCTACTCTATTCCAGTGGCACTCACTGGCCCTGAAAGATCTTCAGAGACACAGAGAGGCTGAGAGTTTGCAAGGGCAGGTGATGGAAACAGGCTCTGCCGGAACCCAAATGGACCCAACAGGATTCACAGGAACACAGGGCCTCAGACACAGCACCATGAGGTACTTGCTCTGCACAGAGCCCAGTCCATTGCTGTTGGAAGCAATATATAATCCAGTTTATAAATGTAAAAGCTTCATCTGAAAACTTTCGTCTTTTGCTCATATGAAGAAGTAGTTCCTGAGTCTGAATAAGCACTAACAGTTTGGAAATTTACTTATAGTGTGTATTTATTTACGACCTCTTTCTAGGTGTCTCTGGCAAACTGTCTCTGCTATGTTTACACACAGAGGGGAATGCTCCTGCACAAAGAATGTGACCAGGTTCTTGATGCTCTGGATTTGGTTTGGATGGTTTTCTTCTGATACACAGTGTTAATGTCTTAATGGTTCTGCAGAATTGTCATTAGTTTATCAATCGCTATTTTGTCACTTAATTGTGTATAGCGTTACATATTCTCTCACTTTCTATTTCTGCGTTATATTTTTAACCTGTAGAAAAAATTTAAATGTCAGTTTGACACAGTGCAATGATGGAGAAGTGCAAAAGGAGCAACAGTAAAGTCTACCATTCAAACATACTTTATATTCAAGACAACACTCATTCAGTAAGTTGAAACTTTTTTCACGGATGACTTTCATCCGACATAATTTTGAGTAAGTTCCATCTAGCAAATTATCAGGTTGTGCAGTATTTTATACTTTCAAAAGCTTCATTTCAATGTATTTGAAATATAATAAAACCCATTTCACTTTATTTCACCTTCCCATTTTTTTCTTGTGGGGTAATATACCTATAAGTCAATATAAAAATATGATATTACAAAAAGCCAAAGCTGACTTCATAGTAAAATAAATATGCCCATATGCTCAGATAACTAAGTGAAATTTAATTGTGTTTGTCTATGTATATTTAGGTAGCTACCTTCAAAAAAGAACCTACATGCTACAGTTATTAACGTAATAAGGCTTTGTATAGACGGTGTAGCTCAACATGCAAGGTCAAATGAACTTACGTTCTTCTGTAATTTATGCCTTTCTTTTTAGGACAATATGTCCTCATGTTTTTCCAAGAATAGATGTGTAACTTAGTCTTTTGGGCACTGATCCATTTTACACATTTCCTGAACTGCCCTTGTGTTACTGGAAAACTTATTCCAGGATGAAAGCTCAGTTTGTGTAAGAAATAAAATCAATTCAACTGAACATAGATGACTGTTGCACAAACACATGTATACTGTGTTACACACAAATGCTGACATTTATCAGCATCATTTAGAAGGAACCAAATAAACTCCTTCTAGTGGACCAAATTTCTAATGGGTATATTTACGTAACATTTGCATTGAACTTAGAACAGCCTGCACTCTGTATAATGTTTCAAATAGGAGTGCTAAAATGGTGCATTTCTTTCCCATTGAACTAAGATTTTATGTTTCTGGCAACGGTTTTGGAAGATAATATACTTGTTAGCCAAAAAGCCCATTCAGAAAATAACCTTACTCCTACTTTGATGTACAAATGTAACAACAGAGTTCTTTAGGAAGGGATATGACCCATCTTATTTTTACACGTTATATCCTTTTTTCTCCTAATGTCAAAGATGCTTATCTTAGCGAAAGGCTTCTACATGGATTATATTTTCCTTCTTTTCTTTCTAGGTTACCCTCAAGATGAATGAACTTTATCTTTTCAGGAAGTTAAAATTTTTATTTAAAATGTGAAATCTTGTTGAGTCCCAGGGTTAAGTGCATGGTTTCAAAGCTGATACGCTTTGAACATATGGCTCTCTTATTTCTAGCTATATTTAACATTCTTTTATCTTGAAACATTTTGCTCAATTTCTCAGAAATGCCATTTGTTTAAAAAAATCCTTTTTGAGAATCAAGTCTCCAGCAGGACTATCTCTTTCCTCTATTTATATACAGGACACAATCCTGGCAACAATTTAACTCCAGCAAGTTGGAGAAATTCCACCTGGACCAAGTGTCCCACAATCAAACTGGCTGTGTGTTCCAGAAGATGGTTCACTATCAGATGGCAACCGAGAGTATGTTGCATTTTTCTTTGCATCAAGGGAAATAAAATCAGTTATGAAAAAATTTTACCTTGGGGCGGGCACTACATTAATCGACTTTAAGATTGTCCTTGCTCTCAGAGTACTTTACATTGCAATTTTTTTTAAAGCGTCCCAGGTCAGGCTGGGATTCCTACTGAATCTGGCAATAGTACACTTCATTCTAGACCATATACATTTCATTAATACTTTGTTTAAAAAAACACCACTCCCAGACATTTTCCTATTAAATGTTTCAGTTGAGCGATCAGGACCTATGAGATACAAAATCTAAATCAACTCAACAGAAAATATTTCAGTGTTTCATAGTAACCCGGAAGAGAAATCCTAAAACATGTTTTTGGGAACCATGCTACTTCCAATATCATTAGGAAAGAACCGATCCTGAACAAAGATGAAGCATTTCGAGAGCTACAATAATGAAAACATGTACAAACTTGACTTTAAGTATGACTAGTACCATTTCCATTAATGAAAGTGTTCTGTTAAGCAATCTGGATTAGATCCAGAGTGTTCACCCCTAAGAAAAAGCAATACCTCTTGTTTTATAGGTGCATAGTTATGATATTACATAGCAAGGTAAGACTTCTTGATCTATTAAAATTACAAGAAACAACTCTTGAAGATACTTACAATTAGGATACTCTTTAAAAAGCAGAACTGAGCACCACCGACTTCTTATCCCCCGAGTCTCACATCCAACCAGTTCTGCCCTTATACCTGCACAAGACGAAAAGGGAAAAGTTAAAGGTTTTAATGAAAAAGTAGGCATCCAATCTGGGCTAATCAGACACATGGATGTGGCAGCATTCTCCCCGCTTGCAGATCCCAGGTGACTATTCTAGCCACCTCCTAGATACCTTCTGTATCAATTCTCTCAACTTCTCCTATTAAGTTTTTAATCTGTAATTTCTACAATTATGTAGAGATAATGTAGAATTATTGCAGAAATAAGTCTACAATATTGTAGAAATATTTACTGGAACAGAGATTCACAACGTGCTTTCACATAGGAGGGGATAATCCTAATGTTTTGTATTCTTGTGCAGAGGCAGCTCTCTTACTTAGACCAATCACTGTAATCTGGATACAATTACCTTTTTTTCAGAAAAGATTTATTTTTAAGGAAAATAAGAGGATTGCATGAACCTTTCTGTTTTTAATGAGATTATATTTTCTGAAGAAAGACATTTTTCTCAAATGATTCTTAATATTCCTCTACAAAACATAGATTTGTCATGAGAAAAGGTAGCTAAAGCAAATTATCTGTTAAAGTGTGCTGCACAGCCCCTTACTTCCTGGAATGTTCCACTGAATTTAATAGAAATACTCTACTGGAGAACTACTACTCAGAATGAATAATTGTGAGACTCTGCCTGCCATATATCTGTCATGATCATCTAAGATCAGTGATCTTTGGGACAACGTATTCCACTACAGCCTTCTTACAGAATATCCAAACTGTGGAAAACAGCACAAAACCTTACCATGGCTACAGATAAACAACTAAGATTGATTTTCTAGTGCCATTAGGTCTATTACATTCAAGTACCTTAAAATTGAATAATAACAATAATTTTTAAAAATTACAAATAAAAGCCTAACTAAGGCTACAGTGGCATAAAAGTAATGATGATAGACTACTGTGATGACAGTTCAAAAGGGATATAATTAATCTGTGAGATTTAAGTCTGTGCTGCTAATATTTTTATTAAATGGTAAACCTATACGTTGGAGATTTCTGATCATGAAATATATTGGAATTTACATTAAGGAGAGATGGCTACTCATAGACATTACTATTTATAAAGGATATCTCTTTTATGTAATGTATACACTACCAGAATTATTTAAAGGAGTGCTGATATTGAGAAATGAGTATTGATTAAAAGACAAAAACAATCCCCAAGAAAATTAAGCATTGAAATCAGACCAAAACATTAAATAAAAGAATAAACAGTACCAGTAACTTGGAGTAGCACTTCCTGAGAAACATGTACAGTAGCAAAATCTATTTTAATTGCATATGGGGACTTTGCCTGGATTATGCCCAGGCACATGACAAACCACTACCAAGTCCCCTGTTGGGAGTAAAGGAGCTTTTACTTGGCTTGTTGCCACCTTCCTCAGCAACAATAAGTAAGTCACTAGTCACAAAACAAGAGTCCTCCGCATCAAGCCAGCCACCCCCTAGGGAGGCTCTGGCTGGCAGCAGTTCCAGGCAGCTCCAGCTTCCCAGTGCCCAGCGCTGGGGGCTGCCAGCCCTTCTCCTCGGCACCAACTGAACTGGGCTCCCCAGCCGTCCCCTCTTTTTACCTCTCTTCCTCATTGCTCTGGATCACCTTCCTTCTAAAAGCTATTGCATAGCAAAGAGAGGCTGTTTAAGACTCCAAGTCATGAAATATTCTCCTGATTATGGAGTAGTCATATTTTATGTTTCAGAATGGTACAAGATTTCATTGCCTCTGGCAAGAGCAATATGTACAAGCCTATTGCATCATGAGTAGGCACAGAGTAATCAATGGTTAGCTGACTAAATAAAGGACAAAAACTATCACTGAGGCCCAAGCAAGGGTCATAATAAAGGATCTGGATGGATTCTAATTCCTTAAGAGCCTCCAAGGCTTAGCGCTCCTATGAGAAGTGAGTTGTATAGTTCTTGTAAGCACTCAACTAGTATATTTTGAATATCCCACAGGTGTCAGCAAAGGTTGATCATAAAATCAAGAGACCTTGTCAGTCTGGTGAACAGAGGACAAGAAACAATCTCAGCTACGCAGAAACTCTGTTTTAATGACAAATGGAGGAACAAGCTATAGAAGAGGTCATCTGCAGTATGCATTTTCCAATACATTTTTATGTATCTTTACAGACAAGGGAAGGAGTTAAACAATTCAGTGTCACTTGCCATCATGATACTACCATATGGACTTAGCCTCCCTCCACCTTCTGAATTCCTAATTTGATCACACTATTGCTCAAAATGACATTTTATCAGTTTCCCCAAGAATCACACAAATGTTGAACTAAAGCCTTATAAGGAGGGTTCACTGGGACATTATTCAACATTTCGTATACTTGCATTGGAACCTGTTCCTCTATTTTCCAGTGCAAATCTAAATCTTTCTTGGCTGGAATAGAGAATCTTATCTCTGGCTTGCTATTGTATAAGAATATTCTTCCGTTAATTTTTTGTAAGTTTTTCAACTAACCTTAGGCACAACCATATTTGCTTTTCTTATAGCACTGTATTGGTTTTAGATCTTTTAAGATTTATAGGAGTTCTCCAACAAATTTAGCACTATCATCTTGACAGAAGATAAATAAAACAAAGGAAAATTACTATATGACTCCTAGATACATCAGAAATAACATATCAAGACCATTAAAAGATTCTTAGGCTTATCATTTACCTATTATAGTAATAGCTAATTAATAGCTAAAATTACCTATAGTAATCTAGAATTTTTTTCTGCATTTTTATCACCACTGCCCAATGAGAAAATAGCTGAATTGAACTACCTGTACGTTCCCTTGGAATTATGTCTGAAATGTTTATAAACAGTTGATTCACTCCTTTTCAACGTGCCTTGAAAATGCAATGCAAATTCGTGTAAGAAAAATTTAAACTAGTTAGCACAATGAACACTGTTTTATATGTGTAATCTTATCTAGAGCATCATTGCATTGACTTCAGATAGGAAAAGATATTACATGCAGTATTTTCATAACTACAGGAAAAAGATATTAGAAAAGCTGTAGGTTGGATTTCCCTGCTGTAATTAATAACATACACAACAATATAAATAATGTTAACTCCTTTAAATAACCTTGATCTTACCATTGTATTTTATGCCTTTGTTTCAAAGTGTCAAGGACAATTTCAATATCAATAATAAAATGTAAAAATAAAAGTTAATAAAAACCCCAGACATCCCAGGAACTAAGTCTTTAACAGAAAGAAGGATGAGGAACCAAAGAAAAGGCCCACACACTTGCACAAACACTGTCACCTCCGCCTGGTTAAACTGTTCTTCAAAAGAGAATAGCACACAACTTCAGAGTAAGCAGTCTTTGAAGATGAATCAGTTCCAGGTCTTATGCAGAAATGTTCATGTAATGAATCCCAAATACATGCATTTCATTGTTTTTGTAATAATATATCCTGACTCTGAAAACAACGCTATGCCCAAGTGTTTAATTTAAGAGACCTTAAATATGTGTAATTTTTTGGGGTTATTTTTGGAGAACTTCCTTAAAGTTTTGTTTTGTCAGTTTCTCTGATTTTTTTTTTTCTTTAAATGGTGTCCAACCCCAAAGGCAACCTTAATAAAGCCAATGAAATTATACAGGTGGAAAGGACAAAAATGCGGTCTCTGGATTTCAAATAGTGGTGACATTGGTCACACCATTAAGCCTGACACAAGAACCTTTTAATTTAAATGTAATCTCCAAAAGACCAAATTACCAGCAACATGTTCTCATTAATTCCTGTAAGGGATGCTCAAGCTTTGACCCCTTATTGTTCTCCTTATCGAGAAGTGGCTGAGTCATAGTAGTATTAATAAGCCATCACTCATTTAAGTGGTCATTCACTGCTGGGCGGGGAAAAGATAGGCTCATCCTTTTGAAGTGGGAATAGGCAAGCAAGGCTGCTGTAATAGGCTGTGATTATTTTCACTATGAATGCTCCCCCAGCTTTCAAAAATTAAAAGGAGCACTCATTTTCCTGCTTGAGTATTTCTCACACTGGCAAAAAATGAACACTTTGAAATGTAAATGATTTAATCTTTGCAAACCCCTGCTTCAGAGGGAGGTACAGCTTCATTTACAAAATGAAGACATTTTAGGAAATGATTATCATTGTAAAATTGAGGCCAGCAGGGAGCCTGAGTTCAAACTCTTAGAATATCAGCAGTGTAACAAGTTTGATCTTCCTTACTGCATTGCTTGCATTTGCTTCTCTGGGTTCCAGCAGAGAGCCATTGTCAGTCGGAACTTGTTCCCACTCGTTTCCCTTGGTTAAATAAAACAGTTATGCTTATTATTTAGAGTGAGTCAGTCCAATAAAATTCAGGGCAAGACTAAAAATAAAAAAGGAAGTTCAAACTTATTTTGATTAATGTATACACTATGTGCATATTCAACTTAGAACTTTAAAAGGTTGACAGCACTGAAGGCAACTTTTTTTTTTTTCTTATGCATAGTTCAGGCAATAGCATCGGGTAATGTTACTATACTGTCCTACCAATGTTTGGGAAGGAGACCACCCATAATGGTGAGAGAATATTTCATTTAAAATTTAAACATTAAGTCCTTAATCTCTCTTCTGCGACTTCCAAATAGAGTGACAGTTATCGTTGGTGGCAGTATAGGCTTTTATGGTATCAGTCAGGCTCATTATGAACTGGTAGAGATGATAAATTTGTATCACAAAGACCTAACAGCTCCATATGACAACATATGACAACAGCCCGTTGACATGAACTACAGAATCTGACCAGACAAAGACCAGATGATAACAGCTACCATATGACAACAGCCCGTTGACATGAACTACAGAATCTGACCAGTATGGACAGCTTCCCTGCACTGATGGGCATTTCAGCTGAAAATGATGGAAATCTCTCAGAAACGAAGATCAATCTGTGTGAAACAGACCTCAGAAGTGAGGAGTTACAATGTGTTATTGGTGATCTTGAGATATAAGTTTGTCATCTTTTAATCAGTGTTATATACTAATTTTCAGTGGAGTTAGTTATCTCTCTGCAATTCCTGAAGAGCCATTTCTGTCTCCCAGCCTGATACACTGAAAAGTGTAGCTTAAAATTAAAATGTCAAAATGCCAGTTTCCTTAAAAAGATCCTCGCTACACCCTTGAAGTTACACTAAAAAACCCTTCAATAGCATGGATGAAACTCTACAGTTACTCTGTGCAAGAAATACGCCCATGTATCTACAACATAGGAGAGAAAAATACCAAATTAGACACTATTCAGTATCTGTCCAATATTTTGCAAAAGGGTAGGTAAGAATGAAGGGCTGCTTGTATTCAAGTCATGCAGTATAGTTTGAAGTAGGTCTAAAAGCTGGGTAGCCAAACTTGCAGGATGCTTGTCCAAACCAAACTTATGGAGGTTTATCTTTACTAATGATGAAAAGCAAAATGTTGGCAGTGGTTTTTCATGTTCCACAAAAAGAGAAGAAAAAACATGTTTCTATAAACAAAAACCCACAATTTTTCAGAATGTCCAAAATGCAGAAAAATATGTTAAAATATTTCAAAAAAGATAAAAGAGAAAGTCTAAATAACATCCAACATATAGCCAGTCTCGTTGCTTACTGGTTTTTCTGGGTTTAAGCAGGTGTTTTGTTTGTGTGCACTGAAGTGTGAGGCAGCTGTTCTCTCCGAGGTATGAAGGACTCCATTATAAACACCACTCGGCTCCCCTTCCGAGGCAAGTTTGCAAGCTGGGTGCTTGCCGCAGTGGAGGAAAGCTCATCACCCTTCCCTTCGGGCAGGACTTCTTTTTCTTAGTGGAACTATATACCTGACAAGTCCTGCAGGTGCAAAACAAGGGAGTGTGACCAGAAACAAATGTGAGAAAAAGTCACGCAGAGTAAATTGAGGTTTTAATGCACATGGTCAATGCATTTAATGCACATGCTGTCTCCTGCAGACTTTATGTGAGTTCTGGATGACACTGACCTGAAAGACAGCTGTTTAGTAGAAGACTGACCTCTTACTGTCAATATTACTCCTTTAGCTAAAGGTATCTAAGAAGTTTTAGATTTGATGCTTATCACAGAAGCCAGACTGTGAGAGGGTCCAGGGCTGGATGAACATAAAATTAAGAATATATATGTTTTGATGAACTGATACTGTAACAGATAACCAAAAGCTATTCCAGATTGTAAACTCCCTGGGGCAAAGACTACTCATTCATTTGTACAAAAACATCAACACGCTCACGCTGCGTATTGGATAGTAAGTAAGGTAACCCTCAGCCTTTCCCCACCTCATACCCTGCAGGAGAGGGGCCAGAGCACAGGATGGAGAAGGATTCAATGCAGTGAAACTTTACTGAGCTAGAAGGGAAATCCAGGAAATTCACAAAGATTCTGAGATCTGAACTTTTAAGCAGACTGTGACTTCAACCATAAGAGAATTTATGTTATTATAATTATTATTAACTCTAATTAACATTAACTATTGCCAACAATGCTTAATATTGTGGCTCCCAGTTATTTTTCTCAGTTGAGAAAGTAAGTCTAACACATCTTAATTAAGTTTCTCAGAATATTGAAAAGTGAAGTTCAGATCAAAGGTATGAGCACGAACACTGTATGTACTATTAAACTCGGGATGACAGGTAACAATGGTACTGTTTGGATTACGCTTCTTTAGCTCCACATTCTGGGCAACTAATGCACTATTTTACACAACATTTTTGGAGAAGTTGAAATCAACTCTGTATGACAACTTCTGAAAGTCGTGAAGTAGGGAGCTTAGCTAGTTGCCCAGAACTCTTTAGGAATGATCTGCTTTGAACTACTTAACTAATACTGTGCTTTGTCATTAACTCATTATCTCTGAAGTTCCCACAAACTGCTTCCAAGTAATTTTCTTAATATTCTCTTCAGTGACAGATATTTTACACATTAAATCTATTTTTCATGTTAGCCTAATGAACAAGAAGGCTGATGTAATCCACTGGGGGAACATATATTCTAGTTTTCATTCATGCTTTAGAGTATTGTCACAGTTCAGCACAAAGGAATAATGTGATTGTTTCTCATAAAGCAAGAGCAAATCATGATTGAAGGATTTCTTCTATTTAAAGCTATGCTTTGCAAAGCCTATTGAACTTGTTAGAAGAGTCATCTCTGATGCGTACACTAACTACACAAAGCTGCTGCACAGTTGCCATTCAAGAGCTAATTTAGTACCAAAAGGCCAATATTGCTGACTTGCAGAGTACAAATATCACGAGATATTAATTTATTTATATTTAAATCAGGCTAAAAGATTAAGAGAACTTTCAGTAGATCCATTTACAATTAAAATGAGCGCAAGTTTGAATTACTTTTTTATTATTCGGTACAGCTGGGATTTGAAAGAGTTGCCGCCAGAATGATGTAAAGCATTTGCCTTTGACAAAATAATGCAAAATTTGTGTAAGTGGGTGAAAGAGCATTAGATTATATCACCTTGTAGGTCAGCTGGAAAATACAATATGTATTCTGATTATGAGAAAACAGAGTGAAAGGCAAAAAACAGGTGCTGGGTGATTCAGTCTGCAGAGTGACGGTAGGGGATGACTGCAGCGCAGAGGCCGGATTCCCCTGCTATCCTTCTGCGGTCAGACTCTAAAACTAGCAGGGGCGGTTCTCATAGGTTTGACCTCTGGGCAAAGATAACTCTTTCATACCCCCTGTTCCACTTTTCCACTTTGTATCCAAGTCCTCTGCTATAAAATGTAAAACCAGCACATAGAACATACTGCTTTGGAGGTCTGCCACTTGCATTCAGGCAACCATTTGTACTTTTGCAGGCGTAATCAATCTCCTGTTGCTATCAGCAGGGGAGTGGAGCTTTGCTGCTTTATGGCTTAAAAGTAGTTTTGTGCAAATTCTACTTCCCTCCCCCCTCCCTTTAGCTCCACTACTCACAGGATTTCCAGGGACATGGGCTAGAGCTGAGAAAAGAAGCTTGTTTGATTTAAGCACAGAGGGGTTTTGTGTGTGTGTGTTTATATTTTCTCTGCATCTATTAAGGGGCGAGGGGGAGAGACTTCATTTATATGTTAATATTAGCCGGCACCCTGACTAAACTGACAGAACTATTTCATGGGAAGCTGACAAATTTTGTCAGCTAGGCTATCTTTCCACATCTCAATAGTGGCAATAATCTTGATTAGCAAAACAATTGGGGGCCAAAGAAGTCCTGCTGCTCCAAAGACCCTCTTCTCAGGTTACAGTTTGCTAATGTGATGAATCCAGAGAGTCCTTCAAGCTTGAAAAAATTCCCCAAAGCAGCTGAATTTAGGCAAATGAAGGGAACCATTTTGGAGGCTGGACAAAAGGGGTTAATTTGATCGACCATGTCTCCATAGTCTTACAACAATCATTTACTTAACAAGCATATAGAGAGTCATTCCATGGAAACTAGTGGAGTTAACAGAGGAAGTTCGAATAGAATATCTGTTTATCCCAGATGTGTGGGAATTTTAGCCAAAAAACAACAACACATAATTGCTGCCTGCGGTATTGATTCTTACATAGAAACAACAGCAGAACTAAAGGGCTCTGAACACATTATGAAGGCCTTGTCTATGAAGCCGTACAAGCTTCCATTTTTATTAGCTTGTTGCATTGCTAATAAAATAATTAGAAATTAACTGTTTCAGGGAAATGAAATTAAATAAAAAGGTTTGTGCAGTCCTATTTTCAGTGCAATTTATGGCACCTATTTCTGTTTGCAAACATAAGTTATTTTGTAATATTTTTGAGGCATATTGATTTATCTTCACGCTGTTCATTGCGTTATTACATAACGAGCCATATTCTGAATTATATTTATGCAGCTCAAACCTGGTGTATTTCTTCTAGTGGAATTATGCTGCATTTGCTTTAAAAACAGAACAAAATGGTTACTAGAATTGTAAGTAGATGGAAATTTACCTGGTCCAGGTCAGCGTAGAATATATAATCACAATATAACATACCCATCTTGGTTTTGTGCCCTACCCCACACTTATTTATGCATGTAATTAATTTATAAATCTGTCATAAGTTGATCTAAAATAGCTATTATTCATGAGACAGATTCTGTTTAATTCTCTGTTTGATGGCTGATGCCATTTGCAGACTTGCAGAAGTTTAATATAAAAAGTACTAACTAAAACTTCATCTCTTTTCACACAGTCCCCCCTATTTTTGGATTAATTTCTTTATGCTGTTACTGAAATAAGAATTACCGTTTACACCATGTTTTGTAACACTAAGGGATTTGACCTAGTGTGTACACACTGGTGAATATTAGCTTAAGTATACATTTTGCCAGACATCAAATACAGGGTTCTTAAAAAATGCTGAACGGATCTGTCTTCGACGGGTTTCAGAAGTAAACCTTACTTATACGTTCTGCAAGAATGAAAGAGGGACCACTTATGAAGAATGAGAGGAAAAGAAACTCTGACATTTTTGTTTCTTGTTCTTTTGTACGTCTGTGGTGCTATACATGCCATTTAGCAGCAATCCACTCTTTTAAAGATGCCAGTTATGATCATGAGGATTTTGATGCATTCATCATACGCCCTTTACACTTCAAAATATTTTCTTGATAACTTAGAATCTATGACGAAAGTCTCCAACTTAATTAACTTTAATGTGAGCAAGTAAATTTTCTTCAATTTCACTCAAATTTGTGATAGGATGTGAACGGGAACGTGTTTTTAAAATTTATTACTTGCACACTTAAAGATAAATACACGGACAGAGAGATTTATCCAAACAGATTTGCTCCATAGTTGGCATACTCTTTCACAGTGATAGCAGCCAGGAAAAAGAGCATGTAGAATCTCCACTCACAAAGAACCTCCAACATTTACGCTAGTATGGATTAATGTTCATTCATATCTAATTTGTAAGATGGATATCTGAACTGTAGCATCAGAAGTTCCTCTCTTCCCCTGAAATCAATGGAGCATCTTTAAAGATTAAGTAATACAGATTACTCAGAAAAAATCTGTTTGATGGCAGTTGAAATTTTGCCTGAGTTAAAAGGTTTACCAATAACGTGGCACGCTTGCAACCACATGAAGCAGACTTACAAGAGTTTTCTCCCCCCCCCCCCCCCTTTTTTTTTTTACAAAAA
>NW_008795037.1:3308052-3311831 GCF_000699145.1 Aptenodytes forsteri
CAGCCTCTATTTTTCAGCATTCTGTCCTTCCAGCTTTTCATAACTAGATTAATTTTTTAGGAAGCTGAGGTGCTCTGTTTTATACCATCTGTCACAAAGTACCATAGTGAAAAAGAAAAGGAAAACACATTATATGACTAACATCACACTGTTACATGCCCATTAAGAATCATATATTTTTTATCACATAGATCTCTACCTCTACACAAATACCCATCTTATAACTCTCTCATTTAAGGCTGCTTTTAACAATGGCACAGGTTACAGTGACAGTACAGCAGAGAAGCTGTGCAGCCCTCGTGCCATGAGCCTGATAAGGAACTCATTCTCAGTCTACCTGTGATGAGTAAGAAATTTTTTTACTTTCATTTGTTCAATCTGTTTCAGAACAGCAGACAACATTTAAATCTGAAGTTTTAACCCAAACAAAAGCTTCCTTATGGCATCACGCTTGATTCATTTCTTTTTAGGTTAATATGGTACAAACTTTCAAACAACTCCTAAGCTTGAAATCTTCTGTACAACTTGAGTGGGCCAAAACTGTGATCCTGATTATGTGCAACTTAGACTCTAACAATGACTCCGAGTAGGGCTTGAAAGCTCTCACTGGAAGAAGGACTTTCCCCCCCTATAGCGAGTGTCACAGATAGTCCACTGAAAGGCAATGTGCTCCGGTCTGCATGATCACGCTGAAGTGCTCTCTGAGGGATCTTGGAGGAGGCAAAGATGGAGACAGCCTGGAGATGACACAGTGCCTTGGGGTTAATTTCCTTACTAGTTCCTCGTGATAGAGGATATTTCCTTACAATTTTTTGTTGATATATACACAATGAGTTCAGAGAGTGACTGGCCATAGTTCATTTCAAACTGTAATTGTTCAAGTGACAGTATGTATTCTCTGCTTGACGCATTGCTATTGAGAGAGACAGACAGCATTCCATTTAAGGTTTTGTTTAGGCAGGATATCCAAGGCTTCTGTCTGTAAAAAGATAGAACTAGCATAGGTACTAATACTGCTCTGTGCTAATTTTGCCCCCTTCTGACATGATTCCAAAAAGATCCTAAGTGAAGAAGAAACTCACATTAAACACTGACATAAATGATTTGCACAATTTTAAGGAAAATAGCTTTGGTCTGGTTCCAAATATCGTCAGCAGGATGAACACAGAGGGCAACATTTAGTTATAGATTAATACTCCAAAGTACAAATAGTTCTGAACAAATAAGAAAACCATAAAACCACAATATTAAGCAAACCAGAGGGCAAAGATTACTCTAAACTCTCAGAGCTATATTATTTTTAAGTGGTGACACAAACCATACAGAAGTCATTGAACTCTGTGATGTCAATATCAAGGTGAATCAGCCTGAATCATACATGCCACAAAGAGTTATGAAATGTAAAAGCCAAGTAAAGCCTGTGGAGTTTATGAACAGCAGTGAACTCACTGAACCAGAAAATGGAAATTTCTTCAAAAGTTCTCAATTAAACTCCTTTAAGTTGGAGAGTAGAATGCCAAGTTATCAAGTATAATGCCAAGTATAATGCCAGAAAATAATCAAGAAAATTTCACAGGAAAGCAAATCAACTATAAAAATCTGTTATTCTTATGTTACTGTAATATGTTAACACCACCGGAATCAACTTGAATTATATAATCCTTGGTTTGTAAGACTTTACCTAAAATAAGTAACTGATTGTTCACTTATCTATGAGTAAATGACGAAAACAAAAGAAAGAAGGATTCCTTCCACCAGGAAAACAGGAACACACTTCTCTGGAGAGACAAATTCTGAACTATCGTATAAACTGCAACTCATTTTACATAGTCTGATTTTGCACTGTGTTTTTCCACTGCTCATCCTGTAGCTCATGCATCATTACCACTGAAGAATTATTCTGAGAAAGTTAAATGCAGCACAGGCCACAACACTGTGTAAAACCTGCTCCCCCATTCTTCAGTGAAGAATTAAAGATAAATACGTGTTTCTGTATAAAGAGTTGAATTTTGCCACGGATTTTGCATTAATTCTTGGACTTTAATTTTGTTATATCACTATTCTAGGGCATAAACAATTTTCTGTCATCCATTGATAACACCAAAACGGTCATCCGTCTATCATTGTAATAAAACTATTTTGTCAGAAAAGGTTGTTAGATATCACAAAATGAATGCCTAGGCTATCAAATTAACTATTATCTATCCACCCCAGACAATCTTCAGACTGTGTTTCTCTAAAAATTAAAACATACAGCATTGTAGATTTCAGGTCACTGGCACATGAAAGCATTCCCATTATACCAGGGATTATTTATAAATAATGCTTCCTGCAAATTTACCTGCTCCTACTCCAACAGGGATCTTTTCAAAATAATCTTTACTTCATGATCAGGGGGAAAAAAAAAAAAAAATCACATGAAGATTGATACACGTATATCATAGAGCCAAATAATTTTGTGCTCTGGATTTATACACAGATACTTTCATTACTATTGTGGTTTACTTCATATCTTTCCTCAGATCTGTTACCTAATAATATTTTATGTAGGTGAAGTGTCACAGAAATGGCTATACCCCCTAGTGAAATATAAACTCTGAACTTGCACAATTGGGCATCTTCTTTAACAAAAGCGACTTGGCCACATTTCCAGCTGTTTTTCTTTATGAATGTATTTATTTTTGCCTTATAAATAAATAGAAATATTGAAAATAAATAAAAATATTCCATATGCTTACATTTTGAGTTCAGCTGCATAAGTCTCCATTTATGAATAAAACATCATAGAGAACGAAGAAAAGAGAATTTTTCATGCTTTGAATTTACACAATTTTTACCTGAAGATTTCCTAACAGTCTGAGGTTTGGTAACACTTGTGTCATAACTGAAACTTTCCCATGTCCTGTCAGCTTCAATGCCCCGTGTTATTGCTGAGTGTGTATTGTGCTAAATTTTTAATACCATGCAACACACAAAACAGCTTTCTTTTATTTTCTAAACAAATGATTTCTTCAAATTCTCGATGAGATATGAATCAAAGTTTGGTCTTCAAGGTGAATCGTTCATTAATCATAAACAAAAAATGATTAAATCAAGGACACATCAGCACATATTGTAAAAATAAAAGCTTGCACAAGCCTTTTATTTAATATTAACTTCATTATGTTTTTATGTGAATTCTGGGAAGTTGGTTATCCCAGCCTAAAGTTAATATTTCCTCAGAAAATATTGTATCATGTGATTACTCTTCATGTAGTTAGATAGCTTTATACACGTTAATGGTTAAACTACTTCACAATTGGCATTAAAATAGAGAGGAGTGCAGAGAAAGTCTATTGATTCTGTTGTGTCTTTGAATTACTCTGACACCTAATATGGACCAAAGTTTATAATAGGAAGAATGAAGAAAACACATTCAGAGGAGTGTATGCTGCTTTTATGGAACTACACATGATACAGAAGAAAAACTCAAAGATAACATATTTGCTATCCTTAGATCTCAGGAAGATCTGCAGGCCAGTCTAGCGCTTACTTGCAATTTAGAGCAGTTCTGTAAAGAACTCCTCTTTCCTCTTCTACTGTTTATTTTCTTTTTAATAAATTGACCAATCGATTGCCCTGGTTTGGGCTGGGATAAAGTTAATTTTCTTCCTAGTAGCTGGTACAGTGCTGTGGTTGGATTTAGCATGAGAATAATGTGATAACACACCGATGTTTTAGTTGCTGCTAATCAGTGTTTATACTAAGTCAAGGACTTTTTTCAGCTTCCCATGCTCTGC
>NW_008795037.1:3311988-3324021 GCF_000699145.1 Aptenodytes forsteri
TTTTTTCCCCTGGGTTTTGTTCCTCTCTCTCTCATTGTTTTACTTTCCATTACAGTTTATTATTGTTGTTGGTTTTGTTATTATTATTTCATTATTTCAAGTATTAAACTGTTCTTATCTCAACCCACAAGTTTTCTTACTTTTGCTCTTCTGATTCTCTCCCCCATCCCACCGGGGCCGGGGGGGGGACTGTGAGTGAGTGGCTGTGTGGTGCTTAGTTGCCAACTGGGGTTAAACCATGACATCCACTGAAACAATATGTAAGCTGCAACTGTTCATGAGAGAGTAAAAGGAGTCATACCTTTGATAGTTATCACGGTTTTCACTAATAACTGGGGTTTTTTTGGGGGTGGTGGGGGGAAGGAAAAAAAAAGGAACTCATCAGTATGACAAGCGTTGAAGTAAGAGTTTGTATTCTGAACATAATACCTATCTCCTTCATACACATTTTACATCCACTTTAAATTTAATAAGCCTCAAGTTCTTGCACATGGAGGATATCTCTCCCACCAGAACAAACATAAAGTCTAGTAAAGGCTATTGCAGCTTTGGGAGGAGTTACCTGATCTATCTGAAAAAGCAACAGCTTAAATCTGAATGCATTAGCAGGGAGACTAACTGACAAAAGTCAGCATCTACCTTTCAGGAATGTACCGAAGTAAAAAACTTGCCACTTGGACAGGAGGGTTTTTCCTTTTCTTTATTCTCTGAAGGAGACAGAGTTTAAAGGTTTGGAAGGCATATAAGAAAAACATACAGCATAATCAAAACACCTGTATCTCTGTGAGTACCTACCCTTTCAGGAATCATTGACAGCAATAGTTACTAATGAAATAGTTCACTGATTTTTTTTTTTCCCCCAAAAAATATGTTATACACACAATACATACAATAGCAGATCTTCACCTCTTATCAATAGCCATGCATGCAACAAAAAAATGGGTTGCCCATAACTCTGACAGAGACACTGCATCTGTAAGATCCACAGAGGCTGCAGGAGATGCTGTAAGGCTCAGGGGAAACAAAACATTTAGCCTTAGGAAGCACATGAGACACCTAGCATCACAGACTCCTGCTTCAGGAAACCATATTCCAAGTTTACAGTGAAATGAAAAAAAAAAGCACGAAATGGTAAAAACTTCAAGAGGATAGATACTAAAAGCCGATATAACCAGATAATGGCTCGCTGCTTTATCGTCCATGTATTAACATACCAAATTTCATGCAGATGGTTATACTGCAAGGCTACATCCAGCAGTCACAAAATCTTCATCAGTAAGGTAGCTCCTAGATTCAACAAAGCCAGTGAGACTCTTCAGTTTTATAAGCTAGAATGTATGTTTTAAGGAAACATCACAGCTAATCGTACAGGAAACAGGACAACTGAAAATCCAAATCAAGAAAGAAATCTGCAGCCACAAAAAAAGTTTGGTCCCAGATAAACACAATACAGGTAAGAAACCCATGTCCTTACTTTTCAAGGGTCTTTAAGTATCGCTCCAAAGAAACACATGAACGAAATGGAAAAAAACCACCTCAAAAGACACCTCAAAAGACCGTGTCACTTCGTGTCATGACATTCACGTTCAAGTTTTCCACAACTTATCTGAAGAACTGATACAAGTCCTGGAGGGCTGCTATAGTATCTTTTCCCATATCTTATCCCCTCAACCTCCATCCGCTAATAATGAGCTACGTAATCCACATGTCATGTGATATAGTCATCAAAAAGTGATGTACCTGCACATAACACATACAAAACAATATGAGAAGATACTTTTAAAAAGAAGAGAGAACCTTAAACATTAATAAGTAGCAAATCTGTGAAATCAAAGCATTTTCCTCCTTTTTTTGTAATAGCCTTTCATTCTTTTTATGATTTATTTTTGAAAGCTCTTAAGCTCTTTCTGTGGATGACAGTTGATATTGTTCTTCCATCCTGCTGCAGACAGCATAAGGGAGGGAGGGAAAAGAAAAAAAAAAACCCTATTGTACAGCTTTTCGTCTCTGAAACATGATTTTTATAATTAATATATACAACTGAGAAGAGAAAGGTACGTTATAATGAAGTGCAATTAAGAGGTGTTTGTTCCTGTCCCACACATAAGATGACTATAATTTCCTTGGCTGTTTAGAAGTCAACCATTATCATTACATTTCACACATCTTTTCCACTTTTTTTGCACTTCTGATTTTGTTTATTTTCAATTAAAACTCCAAATAAACATGCATACAGAAAATCTGATATTCAGGTAACATCATCTTTTAATTATATTGCGCAGTGATCATTAAACCTAATGCTTATGCAAACCTACTTGGATTTAATTTCATAGGCATGAATGGATCTGTCCATTTTGCATTAGATTTAAATTCACGCAAGGGAGAACAGAATGTGCATTTACCTAGTCTATATTGCATGTAACCACTGATGTATTATTAGAGTAGTAATTTCAATGTATTCTTCTGGAACTGTTGTTTATTTTTAAATTCCCAAAATTCATATCACAGCGTAGTTTTCTATTTTAAATTTTGCATTAATATTATTTCCATTATTGTAGTGACTACCCCCTCTAATCTCACATACACCCATACAAAGGAGTAATCACTGCCTGGGAGACCTTACAAAGTGAAGATATTAAAGGGACAAACCATGAAGGAAGAGACAGATTCTGACTGATGTGATGCTGACATTTTTGTTAGCCTTAAACGCAACTCCACTGACAGGGTTCCTTAACATTTGTGTTCCGGCTGAAGTTGGAACTGGGCTAGCTAAAGTCATGGTAGATCAAAGCTGGGAGCCCAGGCTCCCCTGATCCGGAAAACAGCTCAGCAATGACTGGGGAAGTTCAGAATTAAAGCTGAATCTGTGTTTCGAGCTGAACTGTCATTAATGCCATGGGGGATCTAAACAAACACAATCTTTCCAGTTTAAATTTGGAAAACCTTTATAAACTAAGCCCAGAAGGCTCTACAAAGGACCAGTTGCTGACAAAGGGATGCCGACAGGCAAACTGAAAATTATGGCCTAATTAAAGCCCATTGAAACATATGGAAAGATTAACATTGAGCACAGTGGGCTTCTGCATGGAGGCAATTTACCTCAGTAGGAAGTAGATGTTACCTTATCTTCAAATAAGAAAAGCATTTTCTTTTTTAGGTACCTCTATTGCTGAACATATTATTTGCCACAAAATTACTTGATAATTTTTTTCCAGTTTTGCTCATGTGTTATTATTTCTGTGGAAAATTTTGATAGACATAATTTTAATTCTCTATGTGCTCTTGTGCCAATTAAGCTAAATAACTCAATTGTTCATACAATGAGTATGAACGCGTTTACTGGAGTAAATATTTTCTTTCTATTGTTTTTCTATGTTTTTGTTTCTACAGAATACATCCTGAGAAAAATGGTTCAGTTTTAGTTGTAACAAACTAATTCCAATCTATGGAATCACTGCGGTTGCTACTACTGTTTTTTGTTTTTGTTCATGGCTGTAGTTCTAAAAAGATCTAAAGAGATAAATTTAATTACATTTTCCATATTGGAAAAATACATATTGTCCTTTTACTCTTTTAGGTTACCAGCTTATCTTCATGTTTGTGCTCTCTCCCTCTCTTAATATGCTGTTCCAACACGTGATTAGCCTTATTTGATTGAAACAGAGTTGATATAAATTATGAGATTAACTTCTATACCTTAAATTCTTCAGAAAACTTTATCCATGTTATCGTCCTTTGCTCTCTATATTAAATGCACTGACTTCTGTTTGATATTTTTTCTGACTTTTAATACTGCTTTGTTCAACTATTAATTTAAATGGATGGAAAAGGCTTTTCTACTAGTCTGAAATATTTCTTGAAACCATGCAATAGAAAATACTATCAGGTTAACATTATCTGCTGTTGATATACTATTTTGCATTGTTTCCCCTTTATCTTCTGTTTTATATTAGAAGAAGTCATAAAAACTTGTATTGCAAAAAGCCAACAATTCAACCAGCTCTATTCCAGCAGTTAAAAAAACTTCAGTTTGCCAAAGCACAGATCTTATCCCAGCTGCTCTTTGGTAAGATGTGTTAAAGTGACCATACAGATTTGTCACTTGCGTGATGAGAGACAGACTTGGTGGTATTTGTACTTAATTCATTGATTAGAAGCAAGGAGCCAGCCAGATCCACGTCTTTCAACAGCTATAGAAGATTAAAAGTTATATTTTAAATGTGAGAATACAGCACCAGTTGAAAAAGTTTCCAGTCTTGCTGATTTTATCCTTTGGGCTGCACAAAAGTAGTAAAAATAAGAAAAAACCTTCCTATCTCAGTCTCCTTTCTAGAATTCCCAACCCCCTTATTAACCCTTCCTTTCTTCTCCTTTCCCATTTTAATGGGAATCATCTATAAAGCATCCAGAAGTTGTTGAAAGGAAAAAACTGAAACTGCATGAGATAAACAGCAGCTGCCCAGTGAAGCTGCATGCAGCCTGTGCACAAAACTTCAATTACTAGCCTAACTGAGTTCAAAGGGATTATTTCTGTGAATAAATGTTCTAGTGTTCTAGTGTGGACACAATCCTGATCTAAATGGAGCAGTGAAAGGGGCTTTGCTCCTCCTCTCTCTTGCCCTTTTTGGTAAATTTCACTTTGAACATTTATGTGCTGCTTACTGGATTATTTCCCTACTTCTCACCAAATCATACTCACTTTTGTAACAGTATGGAGCAGACCTCTATTATACTATTAATCAGCCTTATAATGTCTTACCATTTGTCCTACAATGACAGAAAATACTCACTGAAAATTCAGCGTGCCAGAATGATAAGTAGTGTAAATCATATACTTCCGATGAAATTCATAGCTTGAAGTGTTCCACTATTAGAAATCATATTGTTCTAAAGAAGAGATTTCACAACGCATCTTCACTCCTCCTCCTTCCAAGGTAGTCTTTAAATTCAGGCACAACCCACAGTTCAAGTTTGCTTTGCTTAGAAAGGCTCTAAATACTCCCTGTAGCACAGCAGGAGGCTCCTTTAAAGCAGTTGAGATTGGTGGGTGGATTGAGAAGGCATGAGACCACAATTATACCCCATTTCAATGACATGTCTGGAGCTGTAGTGACTCCAGACAAAGAAGCTGAAGTGTGTGGAAGCTGATACGTCTTCAAGACAGACCTAAAAATACCTGTTGGAGCTGCAGATTTGAAGCTATTACCAAGAGCAATTCAGAGAGTTTTCCTGCTGGGAGCCAAAGATGCTACTGAATCATTTACAGCAGGCTGACTGGAGTATCTGGTTATCAGAGAGAGTGAAGCAAAAAGCTTTTCTTCTCCAGGTAACGCAAGCCTCTAGTCTTCTGTTTACTTGCAGGTAACTATAAAAGGGTTTCTTAAGTTTTCCTCAAGCAGAGCTCCCTCACGCTCTTTTTGATCATTATACTCTGCCTCCTCCGTACTCTGCCAATGTTTCTGAAGTGCACTGGGGGAAATTCATCAGCACCAAGAGCAGATCTGAAACTCTGGAAGATGATTTGGAAACAGACAGGACCTGACCTATTCAGGATACCCATCATGTAAACTCAGAGTAGCTAAACTCTGCCGCTTCCATAAAGCTAGGAAAAGGCTCTCATACTAACACATCAGCCATCTGGGAAGAGAAAAAGGCATTCATGTGCTACTCGCCATGAAAGGAATTTATTTTTACGCCTTGGGAGTCATTTGGACTCTTCTGAAACTAAGCAGTGTTGAGATCAGCTCAACAAATCAAGACAAATAGCAACCTTATTAGATACACGTCACTCATTTCTGATTTTGGCTAAAGGAGTAGGTACAAAATTAATCTTGTGTATACAACTACTGAGTCAAAACAGCAATCTTAACAACTAGCAAGTGACCGAAACTGCTTCCTACTGGAACATGTCAAACACAAGACGTTGCAAAAACATGTGAGAGAGATTTCTTGAGAAGTTACCCTTGGCTAGGCCCAAATCAAACAGTCAGTCCTTTCCCCTAACTGAGGGGGACTCTTAGTTTCTGCTAGGAAAAGGAGTAAACCAGTGTTTGCTGATCCACCAGGGCATAAGACTGAGGGCTCAGTCTTGGAAATAGAAACACAATTCTATTTGACTTCCCCATATCTCTTTCTTGATCAAAATTTGAAACATGCTAAAACCCAGAAATAACAAAGCAGAACATATCATATTTTTATGCAAACGTTATACTTGAACATAATGTCATGTCATGTGTAACAGAATGAGGTTATCTACTTGGCCCTGGAAGACTTCAGCTAAGTTTTGATTTGACCATCATAAATTACTAAATACATGGAACAATTTGATACAGACAGCCCAGAGCATACCAACAAAAATAAGCAGACATCTAAAAGAATCAAGAGGAAGAACTGAAGGAGTTGGGGGACATTCATTCTAGATAAGAGTAGCAGCGAGAGGTTAAGAGCTTTCAGAAATATAAAAGTTCACTGCAAAGGACATGGTGATATCGGGAAATGGAGACAATTGGTTTAATGGGAAATAGGAGAAAAGTCAGGAATTTATGCAATAAGGAAGAGTTAGGATAGACATTGGGACAAAACACTATGAAAGGACAGCTACAGTTAATGTGATGGAGTGCCGAGACAAGTGGTGTGATCTCTGTCACTGGATTATAGGAATGTGATAGACACCCATCCAGGACTAGGTGACAGTGTCTCTGAGCAGAGGAATGGCATCGGTGACATCTCACGGTTCCTTTCAGGTACGTGATTCTCCTATCCCAGAGACCTGGAGCTAATGTGGATATTTGAATTGATCAGTATCGATCTAATTGTAGTATTTTTAAGGGGAAGCTGCCTGACAGAAAAAGGAAGTCTCTGTTAAGCTCTATCCCACCTGCAACAGATTTTGATGGAATTATTAATCTAATCTATACATTCATACTTTAATTCACCATGAATAAACATTATCATGTTAGACTGGGATTTGATTTCCACAAGCTCACTAAAGGTAAAAAAGTTTTCTGAACTACTCCTGACATTTAGAGATAATTCTGCATCTAAGCTGTAACTTGCTTCCTAAATCACGATAACAAAAATCCTTTCAATTTTCTCTTTGCATTGAGGATCAATATAGATCTAATTATAGAACAAAATGTAACCATGTCTCACAGGTGTTGCCTTTATTTTCTGAAGCATTTGTGACTTTTCTGTGAGCTATCTTTAACATGAAGCCATGCAGTAACCCAGAGATTAATACATACAGTAAGACGCATTTCACACAAATACCTAGTTTTTAAAGCAGGCTCCCAACACTTTTCTACAGCAACTTTATGTCTCTGGTGGCCAACAAGATAATCACTGGGGCCAGAGCTCACACGGACACAACTTGCTTTTGCAGCTATTCAATTTAAAGATACTTTCTTCTGAGAAATCCTCACATCAGACGTCCTCTCTTCCTGCATGACTAATACCTGCTATACCAGAGCACCTTTCAGGTTTCAAAAACTTAGATATTCAATAAGCTTCACAACCTTACTGTGAGGTAAGTACCAATTTATTATCTCCCCGTGGAGAGGAAGAAAATGTTTACATTGTGGAAAAGTTGGATGCAAAGTTTTCCTTTGAAATCTGTAGCACAGACCTGTGACTTAGGTATTTGTGGTTTGAAAAAATTGTAACGTAAGTATTTTTATCATCTGTTTGTTTACACTGGAAGCTTTTCAGTACTCATTAGGAGCACATCACTCATCATACGCTCTCATTTGCTCTGGAAATTAGGTGCTTTTTTATTTATTTATAAAAGCTTTATTGCTGAGCTGCTTCTCATATTTTCTCCTAATCTGTACAAGAAGAATCATAAGTTTGAAATTTTTCATGTTTTATTCAGTGATCTGTAAAGCATACAAGTACTGCACCCATTCAAGCAAATGATAAAGTTTTTCGTTTCAATGAAAGAATATCACTTGGGTATATTTTGAGCAATAATGTTCTCACAACTTGGTTTCAGCACTGCACACCGCTATGAATGTTTCCATAAATGGTTTTGCCTATCAACACGCTCTCCAATTTTACTTTTCAGAAGAAATATCACAGCTTTTGTGTTAGCTGAAGTACCGGGAATATGAAATTATGGGATAATTGGTTTAGTTGAAATAAATATTTTTGTATTAACCTCAGTGAAGCTAGGATTTCTTGATGACAAAGAAAAAACTACTGAAAGCTTATAATGCTCCAGAATTTGACCCTAATAGTGGGAACAGAGTAACTCTGCTGCAAAGCCAGATTTCCACAGTGAAATCCCATTTTCCACTGGCCCTTAAGGATGGGGATAGTAGAAACTTAATTCTTTGCAAATCCTTTTATTAGCAGCAAGAAAAACATTAAGAAATACTCAGAATAAGACAGATACAGACACCAGAAAAATACAACTATAGATGTTGATGTCAGCTTTGACAGCTACACTGCTGACTGGCATGTGCATGTTGACAGCTGAAGATGAAGGGCTAAAGTAGGAGGAGAAAAATATTCCAATTCAATTTAATTGATGCAAATGACTAAGACATAAGTAAACTATAACATGAGCTATGAAACAGGAAAACCAGATGCATGCAAATTTATAGTACTTTGTGAATTTTTATACTAAATATATACTAGTAAGTGATCAACGTTATCCTCTCTACCTGTAAGTGTACTTTTTAAATCATTCTAATGAAAAATACTGTATTTACAATGATGAAAATGAAAGACATGAAATTGGTAGAGGGATTTGATGCAGACCTAAGATGGTTCATACATTGGAAGACAAATAGCTGATTACATACTGGAGCGTTTCAGTACATGCAGATAGCCGAAAACTCTGTAGCCTAGAAATTAGTTGGGAAATACACTCTAGGACAGCTATTTTGCCATACTTCACAGAGCAACCTACATTTCCTACATTTATCCCTCTGCTCCCCATTATCCCTTGTTTATAAACAAATTTTCTAATTCAATATTTTGCAAACAGGAAAGCAAGAGAGAGATTTCTTTTTCCTCCATGCACATTAGTTTCTCTTATTTTGTTTTGCCCTGTGCTGCTTGATACGCTCTTCTGGCTAAGGCAAGCGCTTGGAGATCTTGCAGAACTTTGGCAAAAATATGAATGTTTCCAGAAGATTTTTCTGAAAGCACTGCCACACTTATTCAGCAGTTATCGTATTTGCGATGATAAATGAGTATATAATTTCGGCATGGATTTATATTGAAGCCTATTCAAAACACCTTATTTTTACAGTGTGATCACCAAAGTAAATAAAGATCAAGCTTTCCAAAACATTAGTTTTATTCTGCCTTCAAGACAAATTACAATTTCAAACAAATAAATTTTGGATTTTTTTAGCTGCAGCTGTCCTGCTTGACACTTAAAAAAAAAAAAATTTAAATTCCAGAAACAAAGTTCAGGAATTGTGTCAATTTTTTTGGACTATCCAGGTTAAAAAACATTTATTCTCCAGCAAACTAAAAAAAAACAGATTTTTTTTTGGCACAAAATTAAATGTCGTCTTTGAAGCATTTTAATTGCTTGTTTTTTAAAAAAAAAAAAAAGGCTTCTGCAGGTTGGAAATAAGGGGCTAGATACATGAAGAAAGGGAGGGAGGCAGTCTCACAAAGTCCAAGAACCCCTAGACAATCTGCAACGGTGGGAGATGAAAGTTCAAAGCCTGTATCCTAGATGAGGCCAACACGATGTCTAAAGCTGCAACGCCTCCTTGCCATTTACTTCAGTTCCTCACAAATATTGCTCCTATATGTACTGTAACACCAGCTACCCACTTCAATATGGAAAAAAAATGACAATTTTACAACCCATTCTTATGTATTATGTCACACCCAGGCAAATCTTATTAGAGTTTTTGGATATACGAGAGAACTTACTCAACATTTTGATATTTCAATATAGTTTTTTACTTGAATGTGTTCAGCAAATTCAACCTGAATTCATCGTTACTTTTAGGTGCCAAGAATTGCTCAGTGAATTGGTATTTGCCAGGAAAAAAAATACAAAAAAAGTCACCCAGATCTACTGTTACTTAAAGGATCCTGAGTAAAGCCCCTTGGACTGCGTATTTTGAAGATTCATCATGGAAGAAGAAAAATAGTATTTGAAATATACTACAGAATTTTTCTGCCATCCATAGAATCATCTTCAAACCTACCGTTCCTGTGGGTGTCTCCAAAGTAGCCGATCTGTTATACACCCACAGGTAAACCATCTGCACGTGAACAGAAAGCGCCTGGCAATGCATGCTTCACTTCACAGGACAGGCTTTACCTCTAGCCCCTCTTCCTGATCCTGAGCTGCTCCAACAAAGGGAGTGCCTAGAAACGTGTGGACAGAGACAGGGCCACCGATGCCAACCACTCCTAGCTCCCTTCTCCTTGGGACCCTGAAGCTGGAGGTGTGATTAGGCTGGCTGGGTGCTCCCCGATTGTCTCTTTCAAAAGTGCCCTCTCACGGCAAACCTGGACCATGTACATTGTCCAGATACGTAACTAGGGGCACGAGGGACTCCGAGTTAGGCTAGGAGTTGACTCCAACCACTGAGACAATTTGCCTAGACCATGGCCCACACTCTTGAAAACTTAATGATAAAGTAAACTGCCAGCCAGACTGAACAGTCCCAACTGCCCAAGAGCTCTCTTATTTCTAGGTGGTCTAAATGATCTCTAAGCCTTGCAATATGCTGCTGGAATAACAGTCCCACAGTCTGTTCTGTATTTCTCTATCGATAATGAGAGGACTTTGAGCTGAAAGCTGTTTATGTAAAGAGCTGGACCCCACTTCAATTTGAATCCAATATCCCAAAGTCTGTGAACAGGAAAATTAAGGATTATTATTATTTAAATTTTTAAAATATGAGACACACACACACACAAAAGATCATTCAGGTAAGTAAACACCTTTAGTCAGAGGGAAGCCTGTTTCATAGGTGCTCCTATTTTGAAGGTCCAGTATTCATGAATGAAACATACTATTTCAGTCCTCAAATCTGTGTACAATTTACTATGAAATGTTGATTCATAATTCTTCTCAAGCTTTTAATGCAGGAATTATATGTATATTTTAAGATAATGATACAGGCCACTTCATAAACACTGTCTTTGATGCAAAAGATCAGACAACTGTTACTGGCTTTTATTAGTGGAGGAGGAAAGTGAGGCTTGGCGTCAGCAGACAGACTATTGTATGTATAATATCTGTGACTTAAGTTTACTCTGAGCCGGCTCCTTTGTAAATTCCCCAGGCTCTATGAAATCTAGAGTTGGGGCTGATAAAAACACTGAAAAATAAAAAGGCATCCAAAAAAGCAATTTATAAATGCAGCATATTTTATAAAAAGCAATTTCAAATCTGCGCCAGGTAGACACATAAAATCTTATGAATAAGTTCAAAGCATGGTTAGAAAACTTTTATGCACTCCCTTAAAAGAAAAGAAAAAAGAATGCATATGCATGTTTTTGAGAATCTTTGATATAGGTGCGTGTGCATATAACAGAATCTGAATTAAATCTTTTCTTCTGTATGAATATGTAAATGTCAGTTTTTGCTAATAAATAACTTTTATTTTTGCTCTGACAAACAGATGCTCCAGCAACAGAATAGATACCCTTATTAAGCACTCTCTACTTCATCCACGGTGCAGGTCATTTTCTGGGAAGTTCCATACATAACAAGCCAATACAGGGCACTGACCTAGCAGCAAACTTGATGGAACCACCCCTTTGTACCAAGGGACCAAACTGCCTGGGGTAGGGTTGGGGGGGGGTGGTAGCCCGAGAAAAGGCCATGCTTGTGTGAGTTCTGATTCATTAGACCTCCCAGAAAACAACTGTTCATGAGACCTTTATATATTAAATGTAAAGGTGAGTCCTCGTAGTGGAATCTCAAAAGAAGCAGCAGTGAAAGTGTTGCTGTGTATCTCTTCTCCTCAGCTCAACCTCACCAGTGAAACATGTATACCTCTAGAGGTACACGAGGATTAATCACAAGCTGTTGGTAACATCCGATAC
>NW_008795037.1:3324157-3326457 GCF_000699145.1 Aptenodytes forsteri
CCCTACAAGAGAATCCGATCCTGTGTATTCCTATAGATTTTTTTTTTTAACCATGGTTATTGCAGACTCTTACATTATTGGCTTAATCCACCTAGTATCTACAGAACAGTATTTTCAGCATCCATTTAAGGTATGCTGCTGCTGAAGTTAAATTATTTTATAAATTTACAAACTATTTTTTTTTTACCATGGTTATTGCAGACTCTTACATTATTGGTTTAATCCACCTAGTATCTACAGAACAGAGTTTTCAGCATCCATTTAAGGTATGCTGCTGAAGTTTACAAATTATTTTATAAATTTACAAACTATTTTATAAATTTACAAAATTTTAAATTTTATTTTGCTCACTCTAGACATTAAAATGTGGAACTAACATCAGAGTACCACGATTCAACCACAGGGCAGTGAAAGTGCTATTTGAGGCAAGGACTCCTCTCCCAACTAGACTCCTAACCACAAAGTCCACAAATTAGAGCCATGCAGTGGCGTACCTGTTAAGCAAATCAGTTACCACGAGTTCATCTAAATGAATATCATTCTATTGACATAATATATACTCCTTAATTTTTCCAATACTACTTACAACATTGAAATATATCAATATTAGTTGATGAAAAAATACTTCCTTTTCATTCTGCTCACCATCTGTCAAGAACAGACTTCTTTCATAAGCCTTTTAAATTCCTTGATTAATAGGAGGGAGGGGAAGGAGGCATTAACATGCTAACTCACTCTTTCCCTACAAGAGAATCAGATCCTGTGTATTCCTATAGATTTTTTTTTTTAACCATGGTTATTGCAGACTCTTACATTATTGGCTTTTAATCCACCGTATCTACAGAACAGTATTTTCAGCATCCATTTAAGGTATGCTGCTGAAGTTTACAAATTATTTTATAAATTTACAAACTATTTTATAAATTTACAAAATTTTAAATTTTATTTTGCTCACTCTAGACATTAAAATGTGGAACTAACATCAGAGTACCACGATTCAACCACAGGGCAGTGAAAGTGCTATTTGAGGCAAGGACTCCTCTCCCAACTAGACTCCTAACCACAAAGTCCACAAATTAGAGCCATGCAGTGGCGTACCTGTTAAGCAAATCAGTTACCACGAGTTCATCTAAATGAATATCATTCTAATACCCACCACTACATTACTAGGTTTAACTGAAGTACCTGGATTTTATGTGTAAAACCTGTGGATACAGAACTGAATTCCATATGGAAAATAGGCAAAGTCTATAAGTAATCATCTTTGGAATGAATTGCCAAGACTTATTATAACAGAAAGAGCCCAGCCTTAGAAAAATGGACATTTTAAGCTTTCCATGAAAAAGACTTGAACACTTAATAATAGGAATGGACTTCTGGTTAAGGTACATGACTAAAAAGGAGGAAAACTGCATTTTCTTCTCTGCTTTGTCCTAGACCTCATGGATAATGTTGTATAAATCTGTCTGTGATTCAAGCCATAAATTTATGGGCCTTTTTTTCTGGCAAGAAGCAGTGGCATAAGCACTTCCTACTTACTGAGTTCAATACCTCCATTATGGTTACAGCTTTTTCTGAGATTCACCTGGCAAACTGGATTTGGGTTAAAATTTTGAGCAAAGATGAACATTTTAAAGTCACCTTTGCTTAAAGTACCATATTAGGTAAAATATCCACCTTTGGGTATGTTATTAACTCAAATCTGTTTCCTCCTCTGGGTTTATCATCTACCTACATAAAGCCTGGAACAGGATGAGGAACCAAGAGTGACTCAAGCTAGAACAAATGCCTCAAAAAAAGGTCAAATTATCCCTTAAATCCACTTTATTAGAAAATGAAAATACTTTCCTAACAAAAAAAGCATAATGTGATCCTGACTTTATATATGATAATTTCTAAGAAAAAACCAAAATCAGCAAGATGTTTTATGAAAGAAAAAGTAATCATATTTTTGGCTGGGACTGAATTGTTGATCTACTGAAATCAGATTTCACTAGACCAGAATTTGAGCAAAACACACATAGTCCTCATTTGATTCAAGACAGCCAGCATGGCTTCACCAAAGGCAAGTCCTGCCTGACCAACCTAGTGGCCTTCTCTGATGGGGTGACTACATCAGTGGACATGGGAAGGGCTACAGATGTCGTCTATCTGTAAGGTTTTTGACACGGTCCCCCATAACATCCTTCTCTCTAAACGAGAGATATGGATCTGATGAGTGGACTGTCAGGTGGGTGAGGAATTGGTTGGATGGTCGCATCCAGAGGGTAGTGGTCAACGGCTCAATGTCCAGATGGAGA
>NW_008795037.1:3326844-3398360 GCF_000699145.1 Aptenodytes forsteri
AGGGTCACGAAAATGATCAGGGGGATGGAACACCTCTCCTATGAAGAAAGGCTGAGAGAGTTGGGGTTGTTCAGCCTAGAGAAGAGAAAGCTTTGGGGAGACCTTATTGCAGTGTGTCAGTACTTAAAGGGGGCTTATAAGAAAGATGGGGGCAGACTTTTTAGCAGGGCCGGTTGCGACAGGACAAGGGGGAATGGCTTTAAACTAAAGGGGGGTAGATTTGGGCTAGATATAAGGAAGAAATGTTTTACGCTGAGGGTGGTGAAGCACTGGCCCAGGTTGCCCCGAGAGGTGGTGGATGCCCCATCCCTGGAAACATTCAAGGTCAGGTTGGACGGGGCTCTGAGCAACCTGATCTAGTTGAAGATGTCCCTGCCCACGGCAGGGGGCTTGGACTAGATGACCTTTAAAGGTCCCTTACAACCCAAACTGTTCTATGATCCTATGATTCTTCAGTTATTCCGTTTGCTGTGATTGGTGACCACATACCACACTCAAAAAATGCATTCAGAAACACATCAAGTAATACTCTGAGTAAAACAATCCCTGACAGTAACATACAGAGCATTTAAAGAGATAGATGAGCAGATAAAGTGAGGTATGACGGGCCAACGTAATTTCATCAATCACAATTGCAACATGGCACCCTTTGAAACAATGTTGGTACATGAGAGCCTCCTGTAAACAAGGCAAACGGAAAGAAGGGGAATCATTCATCAGTGCTTCTGACCACTGGAGAGAACTAAAACTATCAGAGGCTGAGAAGTAGCTGTTTAACATCCCTTTATTTACCCACTTCATTTAGTAAATGTATTAAATTAAACTGCAGATGTTCTGCTGTCAGCACAGCAAGCTAGCTGCAGAGTCTTAGCAGGCTGTTTGCTGATAGAAACATTTTATCTACTGTAAATAAACAAACACTATTTTGTTATTTAGTAAATGAATTTTTTTTTTCAAAAATGCTCCACTAGGCTCTTTATAGCCCAAGCTACTGTAGTTCCTATTTTTAATAGAGACCTTGCAATCAAAGAGGGAAAGTGCTCAAGCTCTTTGACATTGTAGCTCTTGAACGACTAATTATCACTATCACAACCATGTTTTAAGTTATTATATATTTCCACAGTCTTTCTAGAATCAAAATCACAGAAACTAGACTGAAAAGAAAACCCGACTGAAAGGAAAAAACTCACCCATCCTTAAGAGAGATGTCAGGAATATCAAGTTTATATAACATATTTCATTTTAAAAAAGACTTTTATTATTAATGATCAGAGGGATATTTTCAGAATATCAAATGGGAATAACATACGGGAAGGAAAATTAATACCTAATAAATTTAAAGACATAGGTTCTCATCAACCATGCATGTATTCTCATAACAAATCACAATGGAAGACTTACGGAAAAAAAGTCCATTCATAATTGAAAGAAAAGAAAACATACAGAAAATCAAAACCAAAGTCCACCTAATAACTGATAGTTACTTTTCATTGCATCATTGTGCTCATTTGTTCCAACTTGCTGGCTCACTAAAGGTTTTAATAGACAGATGGCTAATTTTATAATTTCAACCCAATCTCTTACTGGACTAACTCCAAAGATCCAGTGGTAGTGTAATGCCATGGATAAAGGTCAACAGAATAAGAGGAGAACATATGCTGATGTCAGCATTTCACGTAGTCTTCTTTAACAGAATATACAGTGCTAAGCTGAGGGATTTGCACTGGCTCAACACTAACACCATATGGGTGGCCTGTTGAAAAGTAATGATGGCCTAAGCATAGAATCTTAATCAGGTACTGATGGCCAATGAATCAAATAGCACCACACAAGTAATCACTAAGTGATTAAAAAAAATTACAGAAGATGTATTGCTGAAATTACTCTGCTAACTAGAGAAGTGATTTTGTCTTAGCTAAAGCCTGTCACATCATTACCTCTTAATCTTAACCCCAATCTTTTTTATCCTCATACAAATCTCTCTCAAATAAAAGTAACTCAGTTTTTTGTTGTTATGAACATTGATGTGCTTAATGAAAATGTACTTGCAATTTGATAACTCCAGGAAAGGTGCACATGGAGGGTTTTAATCCTTTCAGAAACTGATAGTATGCAATAGAAAAACTCCTTGCAAATTTCATAGACAAGTCTTGCTTTACTTCTTTTCAATAATATTGTTTAAATTGAAGGAATTACTTGGTTTTATTAGGTGAGCAAGGCTTGACTCTGTAGTATACACGTAAAAATTGTATTACACATTACTGCTGCACAGGTTAAAATGATATGTGGTACACATGGCAGCCTGTACCACTTTACAGAGATCTGCACTATGTGGATGTAGTAAGATGCCTGTATACCCTTCATTTTCTTTAGTAAGAAAACGCTGCCTGCTTAAGACAGCCTTGAATATAATTGGAATTTATCAGAGCCAAGGCCATAGGATGGATGGTTAAACAGAACCCATTTCCCTAAAATAAATAAATTATCCATTAATTGAAGACTTGCAGCCAGTTTCTTCAATAGAGAGACTACAGAAACACCTGAGGAGTTATAGCATCATATCTATAAGCTCAGTTTCAAAGATGAATTTTACTTTCTCAACCCATCTTCAATTCCACAACGTAGCTCACCGGGAGCAGTTTCATGTCACAGCTAAAGCAATCTAAGTAATCTAATCTCAAAAGTGGTAGTCTCTTCCCTTCCCATCTCGTCAACTAGGTATTTTCATTTTTTCCTTCTCCATTTGATTCAAAAGGAGAGATCCAGTAGAATACAGATAATTTTCTATTGCAGATGGGGAAAAATAGAATAGCTTTAAATTGGATCAGCAAGAAGACATGTTTATCTCTAAATTAAATGGAGGGCAGGAGGGAAGAGGTATGTAGAACTGCCTCCTTCACACTCAGATTAGCATAGATGTTATGTGAAATAAGACACTGCAGCCTATCTGCTTAAATCTGCAGAGAGATGAGATTATTTCAAAGTTTTAAGCACATAGGTGTTTGGTATGTGTGCAGCTGATTTACATACATTCAGCTGGGGGGATGGGGGGTAGGGGGGATGATGTGCAGAAAGTAACTGGGACCAGAATGCTTTTTCTTCAAAAACTGCTGTAATCTTTTACAAACAAGCAGTTACAGTTCAAAGAAATAGTTTCAAATAATTGACCTTGATACTCTTAGTTCTAAAGTAGTGAGTACAATGCTAACTAATATGAATACAAGATATTTTTGTAAATTAAGGTTTTGCATTAAAATTGTATACTTCTATTCATGGGACACTGTTTACACTAAGAAACACTTCGCCATGCAGATGGGCTACCCTCACAAAAGGAGAAAAGAGATTTTAGAAGTGTTTCAAATCCTCTTTTATGAAAGCTTGATCAATTCTAAACCAAAGTAGTCTCTGCAAGGAACTTTGTTCCCTAAATTTCACTTCCTGAAAATGACTACCAACCCTTTCAGGCATGCCCACAGGAATTTATTCAAAACAAAATGAGTAAGTGGAACAAAGCCTAAGATTCTATCTATAGAAACCAGTCTTCAATTATGCCAGGAAAATAACCTCAAAACTCAACTTTTGTAAATAAATGTTTCTATCATACTACTTCAAAGAGTTTATTTAAATATCCATGAAGTATTGCATTTCATTTTTACCCAATAAGTAATGAAAGCAGATTCCCTTATAGAGACTAGCTCTCTGATTTATATTTAAAATTAATCTATGAAAATGAGAGACTCATTCTCAAGAGTAAAACTTCTGCATAAAGCCCAGGATCAATGAAAATAAAAACCTGTTTGCAAGAGATAAAAGTGATTTACAACAGAAAAACCTCAAGGTAACTCAAAGATTATTCTAAACTAGTCAAGGAATGAAATCCTTACAAGCATTTTAATATTCAAAACTGAATAACTGTAGTCCTTATTTTTGCTGCTAATATGAAAAGTTCTCACTAAATTTAAATATTGTGAAAAAACGTTCAGACTAAAAACAAAACACAGCTTAAAGAAATGTCAGACGTACAAAATTACTGTGAAAGAGGAAAAAGAAGAAAGAAAACCCCCCAGAAATTAGGCCAGTTTTTAGGCTACAAGCCAACTGTTTGCTCTACTTTGCTTTATTTATTAGTTCTTAAGGTATTTAAAACTTGAGCATTAAAACTGGAGAATGATTTGCAAATGAATGCAGTTGCAGTTGTGAAAATATAACTCACAGCTGAATGTGGGTTATTCAGACAAATGGCTGCTTTGTTAGAGGAGGGGAAGTGAAGTTCTGTGTTAATTTATTACAAACTGCAGCATTTCAACCCTGATGTCCAGGCAACAATGTTTTTTATTTCAAGTAATTTATAAGTACTTCCCATAGCACTTAACAGCAATGTCTTTGGCTGTTTCACCGTGGTACCAGAGTGTATATGTATTTACTGTGGGAATTTGTTTTTAATAAAACTGTTGTAAGGCATTTTTATTCCTTCTCTTTGTTACATTAAAAACATTCACTGCATAAGTAATGTATTTTTTCCTACTTGAAAGGCAGCAGATTATGGCCAGCGCTGTATTTGGTTGTGTAAAATAATGACAGGCTAAGTGATTTCTCAACCAAAGCAAGTTGTTTCACTTGCCATGATTTTTTTTTTCCCCCCACTTTAATACTGGTGACAGCGCATGACTTCTTTAAGGTCCCTGTGTTGGTATAATCATGTCAGTCCCCAGATTAGATCTGGTCAGCACGAAAATTAAAAACATCGGGGGAAAAAGAAACACAATGTCTGACTTATCAAAAGTAACTATGGTATCTCATTGAACACGTTCTAATATTAGAGATTCTAGGAGGAGGGTGTGGGGGTTTGTTTATTTATTAAATGCTTTCAAAGATTTAACACAGGGTCAGACAAATTCACTTGGGGTTGATTTGGTTTACAGACTGCCAGCTCAAAAAACAGAACACAAATGAAAAGCTAAAGGCAGCGCACAGGGAATATGGTATAGATGGTTGTGTATATACATGTAAATGCATATACAGACTATGTCGGTATAGATGGTTGTGTGTATACATGTAAATGCATATACAGACTATGTGTATATACAAATATACACACACTTATAACTCATTCCCCTCCCCCTTCGCTTGATATTTAATCTTGTCATGCTGCTACTTTTGGAGATCTTTCCTACAAAAGGTGCATTGATACATTTGTAAGTCAGAAATGAACTATCATGACCATCTACTTTGAAGAAGCGATGGCAAACCTGCCATATCAACAGCTAAATTTGCCTCAGCAGCTAATCTTGCTGATAAAAAAATAAATATACTTTACAGCTAATCTTCATTTAACTTCAGTGTAGATGAATATCCAACCAGTGGACCTTGCTACACTTTCATAAGGTCTTAAAAAACTAAACATCAGAAATGGCTTCTTTCATATAGGTAATATGTCACTAAAAATAGTCCTGGAATATGTTTATTCTCATACTTTTATACCATTTGTTTCAAAGGTTATGTAAATTGTTTCAACTCTTATGGCAAAAATAATGATCTTAATGTAATTTAGTTTTGAATGTCATGCTCCAGAGGCTTTTGCAGAATTACTGCAGCAGTACAAAAAATTACAGGCCAAATACATCCTCATTTAAATGCTCTGACACTGAGTAGTACACATAAATTTTTACAATTTAATTTCTTCTAGTACTAAATTAAGTTGCTTTAACAAGAAGAATATTTGTAAACAATACCATAATAAAGCTTTTGTAAGAGTTGTTTTAAACTGACATTAGAAGAGTTGACAGATATTGAAATATATAAAAAAGCTGTAGGAAACAATAGGTTTGTTTTCTTAGACAAAGTTAAAGCAATCAACTCTGTGCCTCTGCTCTAAGGTTCAGACTCCTATTTAAACTCTGAGGGATAGATACTTGGCAACGGTAACTATTTTTTAGTTTTCCTTTTTACTTTATTTAAAAAATTCAAAATAAAAAGATTGCTGAAGTGAAAGACTCAATTCTTCTGCTAGCAGAGTCATGCCTGGGATTTTCTTGCCCAAATTCTAACATTCCATCTTTTGTCAGCTACTTTATTTACTTTATGCCTACCTCAAGCCACTTTGACTTTATTTATGGGAAACATTCTTGAACACTTCTTGCGTAAGAATTGTGCAGAAAAGTTCTCATCTTTGGTGGAAAAAAAAAATTGTTTCATCAGTTTGCTTCATGTATTTTTTAAATCCTCTTCAAAGCCAAGAGAGGAAAAAAATCAAGAAAAAAAAAATCCATAAAAGGACTCTTAAGATCTAATTCAGAAAAACACAAAATTTTACTGCAGAATATAAGTACATATTTAGCAGTCTTTTAGAAGCATTTCCATAAAGCTTAGTAAACACCTGAAAATACTCCCCTCGCCAGAGAAAACTTGAGCCTCTCACATTTTATGTAATCCTAGTGATTTTGAGTAAAAAGATGGAGGTTTTTTGTTTGGTTCAGCAGTTTATTTTACCTCAAAACCCATTTTTTTCCCCCCCTCACACAAAGTCAAGTATAATTTTTATTCTACTTCTCAATTATGCTAATATATTCTGTAGGACCAGATCATAAACCCTGACAGCAGCTTTTCATAGTAAAGTGGCAAAACAGACTTTCCTGCTCCCGATCTGAGTATCCATCCCCACAAACAGCACACAGAAGCAGTATGGGGAAGAAAACTCCGCAGAGCTAAACATGTTTCCCACCGATGCAACTGAGTTACTACCCAGTGTGCACGGAGCTCCACAGGAGAAGCACAAAATCCATGAGGAAAAGTTCAAAACAGCAGACAGCAAATGTGTATACCTTTGCAAGGCTGGTTCCTAGTGTAATACCAGAAACTAGAAGGACTGTGAAACACGGTTTACAGATAATTAATTTATTATCTACAGAAGAGGAGAAAATGGCAAGTAAAATATCAGCTTGTGATTATTCCTGTACGTTCCCAATTCACTAGGTGAAGCTGAAGTGAATGGAGGTCCCTTACGATCCAATGTTTCGTGTGGAATTTTCTTTACATTGAAGTGGACTGCAAAGGAAATGCCCCAACAACCTCTAAAAGACGTTAAAATCGTATGATTTGCAGGAACAGCTAAGTGCGTTTACGAATTCCATGCATATGCACTGGATTTCTTCAAAACACAAAACCATTAGTGTGCATCACAGAAATTACTGGAGACCCAAGAAGAGGCATTTGGATGATAACGGAACTCATAAAAGAAGCACACCTCCTTAACAGCAGGGCTCAGTAGGGAACAAGGCATCTGTTTCATGAAAAATTAATTATGCTGCCTTTCAATGAGCAACAAAACTAATACCTTCTGTCATTTACAATGAAAAAGCTGACAGAAAGTATGACATCTAGCCTACTCAAAGCTTGGTGATCAGAGGAATTCATCAAAATTTTAGAAACTTTGGAAGTTCACGTCCTAAATAAAAAAACAAAACAAACAAACCCCCCAAGATTTCCCATGTCACAAGAGTCTGCCCTACCCACTTTTCTAGACTGTTTCTAAAATACACAGAGAACTCCTCTGGAAAACCTTGAGCTATCTGAAATGATACCAGGCACGTATGCAACTCCATGCTTGTTTTCTCTCTCTCACTCTTGTTTTTTTGTTTGCTTTTTATTAAAGTTCTTTGCAAATGAGAAGGTTCCTATGGCTAATTCTTCCTGACAGTCTCTAAGTAATTAAATTCAATAAATGTTTTAGTAGCACAGATACTGAATAAGTTTAAAAGTTAGCTTCTGGTGGTAAAGAACAGTGTTTAAATAACTCCTTCAGCCATTGTCACACCTCCTGCCACTTTGTGGAACCATTTTCTGTGAGTATTCACAACAAAGCGCAAGGAAATGCTGCAGTAGTACTTTTTAACACATCCCCATAGCTGGCACCTATTAAGCCTGGGCATGCTTTGTATGTTTTTTAGGAGTGGGTAAAGGAGAGAGATAAAACCAGTAAAGAGAAAATAATCTACTTGCAGAGTATACTTTTGGCAAATAAGTAAATTTATGTGAAGTTATATGTTATGCTATGCATAGATATCTTCAAGACAGTCTAGACATGCACACAAGAAATTATCAAAACAAATTCTGAAGCATGCTAAGTAAGACACGCAAAGTGTGGGATATGCCAGCGTTAAAGCTGTATCTCCGTACTTCAGCTGCCTTGCACGTCTGCAAGATGATACAATTTTTAAATACTACCAGCATTTTTGTCCTCCTTGTCGTTCAATGCCGTTTTTAGTGCCACAACCACTATAACATCACGGGGAAGGTTCCAGGAACTATGAAATAGGCTATAACATCAGAAAGTCTTAATCTGCCTTTTGGGATCTCCAGTGTTCAGGTATGCGATGTCCGGATGATTTCCAGACGTTTCGTCATACCATATTGATTGGAAGTTTGTTTGTTTTTTTTTTAATCTGCACAATTAGATCGTCAGTTTTTCTCTCTACAGAGTACCAAAAATACGTGCTTTGAGAGGAACATAAGGTATCACAACTCTTAACTGCTGGGAGCAGTGCACCAGTTATTACAGAGCTGAGACAGCTCGAAGATATTTTGTCATCCATACTTAAGTGAAGAAGCAAATCTGTAAAGCTTCTTAGAAGGTCAGGTTGCCTGAAGTATTAATAGTACATTTTACAGTCAGAAATATGAGGTGTTTTGCTATGCAAGTATTCTATGAGGTACTGAACAATTAACCATCTCCACTATTATTCCTCTGATTTAGGCTATAATTTCAGAATGCAGAAAAATAGGGTTTACTTTCTAGAACAGAAAGGAAAGACCAAAATGGAATTACTCAGCTTTTGTATCACAGATTGTATTGGTGAGGTAAACTTGAATATCCTCAAGAACACTAACTTCCAGCCTGCAAACTTTTCTAATGCAAGATTCTTATTGGCATTTTTAGGAACTCTTGTACTGATATACCGAAGACGAAAGAAATCACACAGCAGATAACACCACCACCAGACAAACTGCAGAAGCACAGTCCTTCACTATGCCGCTTAGACGCATGTCCTGAAAAAAAAAAAATATTTGAAAGTGGAAATGGTCCGTTCCATGAAACTGAGGCATAAGCAAAACACAAATGTGCAATGTAGTGCTTCTGTTCCTTCCCGTCGTAGCTGACAGGACTCAAGGTTGAGAAGTTCAGGACTAGATTCATTAGAAGCTGGATTTGTAACTCCCCCCTCATATAAATTGGACATTAGAAGCATGCCATTTTTAAGGAATTTGGAGTTCTCAGTTTTGAACGTGCATTTAAATCACTGAGATTAAAGGAGCCCCCTCAGAGACTCCATGAACAAAACTGCAGGAATCCTATTTGAAGACAAATAGAGCTCATTCTTGTTCTAATAGGCATGCTCACAATAACAGGGCGCTGCATTAAAATTGTTACAGATAAATGACACTACACTTACTCTGAATGAATCAGGATGAAGAACTAAATTTCTAAACCCTAAGTCTTCAAGGTCCAGAGGTCCAAATCCAGGCCAAAGCTTATATCAGAACACTCACCTATAGAGCCAAAAAGTTCTAGAAGTACAAGCAAAAGCATAAACATGTATACTTCGGTCTATATTTGCTGTAAGGATGACAATCAAACAGCACTAGAAAGAGTGGGAAGAATGATGAGGGAATGGCAAGTTTCCTCTTTCAAGCCATCTGATGGCTCCTCCTTGACATACACACTGATATTTTTAAAAGCCTGGAAATATAAGAACTGTGCGTTTTTAACTGTATCTCCAAGACAATTGTAACTGTACCTCCAAGACTGATTGTAAATGTCTTCATTCTTCCTTATTTTACAGTCAGACTACATTCTAGTAAGCCAAAAGAATTACGAGCCTTCTGCGACACATGTTGAGAGGGACTGACACCAAAGTTTTGCTCTTTCTTCCATACATACAGTATGTTTCTGTAGTGTCATTCTGACTCAAAAAAAAAAAAAAAAAAAAGAAAAGGAAAAGAAATTCTGGTTTCCACAACAACTTACTTGCTTCCTACTTATTCTGAAAATACAGTAACGGTAGACTGACATTTCAGAGACTTGACAAATACAACCGTGCAGAGAAACTAAGGTAAATGACAAAAATAAAGCTATTCTCCACCCCCCTTCCCCAGCAGCCATTTTGACATTATCTTTAAGCTACTACTTAAAAGTAGTATCTTTTAGACATTTAAATATTCCACATTAGCTTAATCAGCAACACACAAAGCTTTGTTTTGACTCCTGCTTTTTCACCTGTTTGGTTTCTAACACCTACCACTCTGGAAGCTGTGATATAAAGACGTTCATTTCACATTCTCCTAAGAACCAATTACATGCACTGCAAACTTTCTACTCTGCTCTGTGTTGTACATCAGTTGCTTTAAAACCATTTAAAAGCCAACAAATGTACATACACAGATTTCTGTGGTCAGGACATCTGCACTTTCTCAACTGTTTCTAAAGCAGAAAAAAAATGCCTATTAGTATAAAATTTGAAGAAAAATTGCCCACAGGAGGAATGGGCATTAGCCATGCTTCACTTCCCTCCTTTTTGTTGACATATGAAGCACTTTTTTTCTCTTCCTTTCTTTCCAATTCACAGTGGGTCTAAAGAGGTGAATCAGTGCGCAGTGAAAAAGAGAGAAAGAGAGGAGAAAAAAGAAAAAACCCCACAACCCTCTTTTTCCAGGGTGGGTATGAAATATGAAGGCCCAACAATTGTCTGAGCTCAGTACATTGGAATAACATTGGTTAAATTATGGATAGTTTTGAATAGTGTCACTTTTTTTTTCTCTGCAGATGGTTGTTCACACAAGGAGTCTGGCCTGCATAATTGTATCACTAATAAGCAGTAAGGCAATTAGTTGTGTAAGTGTGCTATAATCATTCTAACAGAAGAGATGACGAAGAGACAAAAAAAAGGAGGGGGGACAAAAAATGTCTTTTCTCAATTCATCAACTGACAGCCATAATTAGATATATATAATTGAAAATTCCACAGTAGGGGGGCCAGCTTATACAAATGAATTTTCTTTGCTTCTCTTATGCATTTTTTCCTTTTGCCTGAACATTCCCCCCAAGAAAAAGGCAGAAAATTTGTCATTCCAGGGGAGCGTATACTGTATGAACCGCAGGCTGCTCATTCAGAGCAATGATGTCAGAATAACATCTTTTCCCCCCCACTAAGAAATAGACGGCTTTGAACTGAGCCTTTATTAGCTGTTTTCAGCCAGTAGCAAATTAAAAAAAAACCAACAAAAAACAACCCACAACACAACCAAAAAAAAAAAACCCCAAAAAACCAACACAGCCTTGGATGATCTGTATCACTTTGCAGAACATGAAATGTAAAACTCCGAGAGGAGAGGTCACCTTTTTTTTTCCATTGACATGAAGACGGCTTGTTTTTGGTGCTGGGGGAAGAGTTCTAAGTTATAATAGAGCATTACATCATCAAGTATTATGGGAAGAAGGGGATTTCTTTTGAGCGAAGCCTGATTATCAAAGGCTATAATTAAATTTGGGCTAAAAATGCCCAAGTGCTTATGAGTTTGTGGAAACTATGCACAGAACAGCTTTCCACTGAATTAATCAGCTTGCAAGTTTTCATTATTCTGGAGCTTCTCTTTTTAAACTGTAAGCTCACAATCACAGCTTTTTTTTTTTTTATCAACAAACTCTCCTAAAATTTAATTGGACAAACCTTAACTGATTTTTTTTCCCTTAAAGAGAGAGAATGTTAAGGCTGGAGCTTGTTAATTAAGTTCTTTAAATGCCCCCAGCTGTGCAATAAATTTTCAAAGCTACACAACTGCATTTTTTTTTAAACGTTTGCTCCCTTGTTTTTTAGTTAAAATATTTTTGAAAAAAGAACAACCAACAACAGAAGACTTAAGAAAATTCCTATACATATGGATGGTCCTGGCTGAGGAAAATGGAAAGATTAGAAAATTGCAGCTGATTAGAATATAACTGCGCATTACAGGACTGTTTTCAAGGACTACAATTAATTAACTTCTAAAATAATTTAGTACCTTTAAAAAAAAAAAAAATCTAAGAAGGCTCAGTGTTAGATGTGAATAAGATAAAGTATCCTGTGTAGTTGTTCCACAAAAAAATCCTTCTACGTAACATCAGTGAAAAGTTTACTGAAACATTACACAGAAACTTCCACAAATTCAAGGACCATATGCTTGGCAGGATAAGTCAACATAGTTCTATTAGCTCTAAAAATATCAGTGACCAGGGTTCAAATCTGAAGGCCTCACAATAGGAGCGTGAAGATGACATGAAAACATGTATCTTAACATCAGGTCATCTAAATATGTATTTTCATAATTTATTAGCTAGCTATATATGTCTAACGTCTTGATGTTAGATGTACCAAAATATTCAACACCAAATTCTCCTCTATTTTAAAAAAAGTGATTAAATATATACCTGGTGGGGAAAATTTATTGAACCTATTGACCATTATAGTCTTAACAGTTATCAGTAACAAACTTTTGGCACTTTTTGACAGCTCAGGAAGTTTGTTACTGAAGAACAGAAATAGTATAACATGATCCAAGACATTAAAAATTAGTATCTTCTTATCTATCACATAACAAACCACTAATGGTCTAATGGGAGACTGTCATGTTCTCCCTGATGAAAAGAGCTGACCCTGGAGAACCCGAGTACTGCCTTTTACTCATTTTAATACCCAAATTCACTCTATGTTGTACAAATGTTCATTGTTCTAGAAGTCTGACACATCCCAACTTTGGCCTTTAGAAGTTTGAAGTATGCGAATGAAGACAAAAACCTTAACTATCAGTGGCAAAATGTGAGACAATACTTTGCCAGCTCTATAAAAGCTAAATATGTCACCAAAAATACTTTTGCGACCATATGTCACAGGTTAGGTTCCTGACTGCCGAGTTTAACAGAATCTGACATTTCCAGACTATCTGAGTAAAGTTGAGACCTAGTGAGGCCAGTCCACCTCACTGAATGGAGGATGTTTCTTGCTTTTTTTTTATTCACACAATGTAGCCAAAACTCTGCCTACAGTTATCTGTCTTGGGGAGCACACAAGTGGATGAACTGATTTGAACTCACATGTCCTCGCAACACTAAGATCATGGTAGAGCAAGACGTGTAGGGTGAGTTTCTGCCTTCCCCTTTTAGGTTTGTAGCATCAGGTCCAATCTAGACATACGAGATAGTCAAGTTAACAGCTTTTGTTCCGGTATGCTTCAAACGAAAATTTCACATCACCACTACAGAGCCACGGATTGCACCAAAAACTTGGAATGAAACCACTGAGCACTTGATGCCCCAATCAATATTCTGTAGCTCTGCTGGTGATTACTATCAGAAGCATCTTCGAATGCTTTAAGCTATTAGGAATTTTAGGGCTGATCCCAACACACTCTCATGGATCCTACTGACTGTGTGAATAGACCTACCATTATAAGACTACATTTCTCAACCTACAGTATCTGTCACATTCCGGAAGAGCAAATGAATCCTCAGTTAAAATCATTACTTATTTGTTCATTATTTCAAGCTGTTCCTTCAGCCCTCATATAGCTTATAAGAAGGTAACGTTTTTCATTAGCAAAAATACAATCAGACATGCACAAAGGAATGAGACTTATTTTGGAAATGCCTTTTTGAAAACCAAAAAATAACTACTGCATTTTTCCTTTTGTTACAGCAGCTGTCTCAGGTGTTCTCTCTCTTGCACATAACTGATCGGATATTCTGAAAATATATACTTAAGAAGTTAAATGAATGCGCATTCTACTGTATTATTTTTCTTAAAGAATTAAAGGTTTTATTTTATCTTAAAAGATTCTTGGCTGCATTTCCATGGTACACAATGACACATTTGGTTCTTTGTGTTTCTAACTAAGTAATGACATAGTTCCTCTAAACCATGAAAAATGTTGCGTTTGACCAAACAAGAAAGGATGAACTTCTGGGAAATTCTATTCACTGGATCTTGAATTAAACCCAGAACACTGGGACGAATCCTTTCTCTCCTGCAGCCCCCTGCCAAACCTGGCTATAGCTGCAGTGGCAATGCATTGTTTCCTCCTTATTCATTGGGTACAGTAGTATCAACACAAACTGTACTCAACTGCTGAAAGCTTGATTCTCAAACATATGGATATGTTGAAAATTAAATTGCAGGGTTTATTTGAATTTATAGACAGCTCGGTGAATGTATTTTTGAGATACAGTCTCCGTCAAGGAGATAGATGTCACCTGCCATGAGGAACATGATTGTATAATGTTAAAATGCCACATTCTCTTTGTAGGTAATTCTATTCAATTGCTTCCTGCAAAGATTTGGGTAATGAACACTTGAGCATCTGTGGTGTGGGATTTTTTTTTTTTCTCCTTTTCCTACTACCCCCCCTCTCCTTTCTCAGGATCTTGCTTTGGATTTGTATTTCTTTATTGAATATAAAACTGCCCAGATTCTTTTCCCAAGTCCCCATTTGCATTATATTACTGTGGTGTTTCTACTCTTTTCTTAAGAAACCTACACTTCTAAACGAGGAAAATGTTGCAGGACAGAGCAAAGAAGATCCATGTGAAATTACTGAATCTGAGAGGCAAATTGTTCTCTAGAGTCAGTCAACACTGTGCGAACAGTTCAACACCCTTTCAGTTAAAGAGTTGCATTATCTTGTTTGTTTAGATTCAAAGATTTCTTTTTTCTTTTTAATCATCTAGTCAATTGTAATTGCCACCCTATTGTACAACTTAAACCCAAATAATCTTTCTCATATCTAACTCATTTTCTGAAGAACGGCATCTGGTCTGAAACACTAGATTATATCATGAACGAACATAAGTAAACAGCTTGCAGGAAATAATTTAGTACATGCAATCCTCACTCCCACCCCCCACCCATAAATTTTTTTGTTGCTTTTACAAATTGTCTGATTATTTAAATTTTTAAAACACTTTGACAAATTTATTCCATTTACACACAGTCTGTAATCTTCAACTAACTGTTATTTACTATTTGGAATTTTATTTACTCAGATTAACAACTCACAAACAGAAGGCTAAACTAAATTCTACTCGTCTTTGCCGTAAATTAAAAACGTATCAAGCTGAAAATACAATCAATACATTCTTTCTCATACCACAATTAAAAATAAATAAATATACCAAACATGTAAGTTCAACCAAAACAAATACCAAATAAAAGCCAAAAGAATACAAAACATCTGATGGCCCTCTCTTCTCCAAAAGGCTCTCAGGTTAGACTAGAAAATGCTGGTGAGAATAATTAAAAAGTACTGACAAACTAGAGTCTAAGATTACTCTACTTGATGTAGAGCTCAAAATAGAAAGAGGAAACTATTTGCAATGCATTCACAGGAGACCATTTTCTTTTCAGAATTCTTTTACTTGCAGCAAGGTCTAAGAAAAGAAACCGAGGTCTTTTGAGAAGATCCAATAGCCCAAATCTTTGCTAAAAGATTGGAGTAAAGACATCTTTAAGAAGCTAGAGATTTTATTTTGTGTGTATCTCTGATGGCAAAAGCACGTATAAAGGATGCCTGGAAATTGAGGTTTTTGGTTTTTGTTTTTTTTTTTTTTAAAGAGTGGGGAATCTATTTTCTGTGGTATTCCCTATTCAGAGACGGGATATTTTGCTTGATAAATTACAAAGGCTCATTCTGTTTCCAAATCACCTTTCTAAATTTCTGACAGTAAATACAGCACAGTATCACTGAAACATACTTCATTCTTAAAAACAGAATGTCTTTGTACCAATCTACAACTTCAAAAGCTAAACTAAGCAAAACAAACCTTTACAAGTAACAATTACACAACACAGTGCAGCGGTAAGTACACAATTACCCCAGTTAGACTAATTTTTTCTGTCAGTAACTTTAGAGAAAGGAGGCTCAGAAATTTTCTTTTTCTGTGATTGCAAACTGTTACACTGACTCTGTAAAGGGTACCTTTGCTTTTAGCTTCATCTAAATAAACTAAAATAAATTACTAATAATTAATTAATTATTAATTACTATTAATAATTATTAATACAATAATTATTATTAATTAAATATTAATTATTAAACTATTATTAATTATTAATTATTAATTACTAATAATAAATTAAAATAAATAAATTACTTCCATCTGCTTATTGTTGATTCACAAAGGAGAGATCTTTGCTATGGAGAGAAGATTTGAATCTTGCTCATGACAACAACAGAGGAAGAAATGAGGGTGTAGATCTATTTCTGAGATACAATTGAAAAGCACATTCTGTTTTAAAACTACACTAAAATATATTTTCAAAATGCCAAGTATTCGCTTTTGAATACTAAATAGTTATGCAATACCAAGCTGCCCTTGTAACCTTAAGTTGACTCTCTTTTTATACATTAATTTCATGAGTGCATACTATTTTTCTCCCAAGCAATTAAGTGGAGGCAGCACAGTAAAGTGTAACTGCTCCTTCCCAGTTTCCGAAAGCTTGGTTTGGTAACACTACATACCTTTTACATAGGTGTTCAGGTTGAAACTCTTAAAAGTAGATCAAATATTTCTCCTCTTCTCATTATTTACAGCCTCTGAAATTACTGTCAATCTCTAACAACGCTCCCAGCTTTTGGATGGCAACAGAGCTGCGAACTAATGGTGAAATGCTGAAGCGATCAAGTCTCTTCCAGAGCTGGCATAATAAATACAAAAATGAACCTCTTTCTTATCTCTACCCTCAACCTCCCATTCCTAAAACCTCTTCCAAAACTAAACAAAAACCAAAACAGTAGCAGGAGGGTAGTAGCCAACTATCAGAAGTGAAAACGGGAATCAACTAAAATATGTAGCACAAACTTCTATAACAGGCATTTTAAGAAGGGAAGTACATTAAAAAAAAAAAAAAAAAATCACTTGACACAAAAAGCTTTCCAAGATTATGGGAAAGTGATTCTGGCCCCAAAACATAATGGAACATTTTTCATGCTAACACATTAGCTGTGCTGGCATCCACCAAAACTGAGAAATTGTAATGAAGCAGGAGGTCAGGCAATGCCATCTTTAGAATGGAAGAAAAAGGGCTGGGGAAATGGGATACAGGTAGGCACATCAGGAAACCTTCTTCCACCCCACTGGTTAATTTTTACTAGCAAATCTCTTGAAAAGCACTGTACTGTATTAAAGGCCTTGATGTTTTTAAAACAAAGAATTTATGGGCACTAGAAGTGTAACCTACCTTCCTTTGTTCACTGAAATACATCATCATTTTGTGTCTTGTGGTAGCAAAAGTAATTTAGAGGATCCTGTCAGAAATAATATAAATATCATTAAATCTGTCCATTAATATACTTGTGGTATTATAAACATAGCGGTTTGTGGATGACAGAAACAAAAACCAACTCATTTGTTTGTGTCAGTATTAAATGTAATACATTTTCTTTTCAGATTCAAGCCAAGTGAAGAGAGCTTTCCGAGCAGAAAGTTATCTCTAAACAAGGCACAAGGAACTCGGAGATTAAAATGTAACCTCTGAACGTCATTTCCAATTTGCTTCAGCTCTTAGGTGTATTGAGAACAATAGTCTCAGCTCAGATCCAAGATCAAGTTGCTCACAAACAAACAATACTCATTATCATAAATAACGTTCTTATTTGCAAGGGAGTTATAAACTGTAAAACCAAGGCTTTTAGGGGCCTAGTCTGACATAATCAGACACTAGAATTATTAACATCTATTTCTTAACAAGAAATCTAAGCTGATTTATCAGCGTGGTAAGACAGAAATGAATACTGAGCTACGCAGAATCCATATAAATAATTCTCGAGCCTGTCTACCTGGACAGCTTAATACTGTATAAAGCCCACATTAGTGCCCTTCTATCCATACATCAAACATTAGTGTCTATTTACGTACAGAAGAATGACAAGTACAAAGTTACAGGAAAAAAGTAACTTTAGCTACCAGACTGAACGCGCACAATTTTGCCAAGTGGGTGCAAAGGAAGCCGATCATGGGGCATCTCAAAATTTAAGCACCCCTGCAAGACTTTACCCTGAGACAGATCAGCATCACACAAATGGTTGGTGACAAGTAGGACATGGTATATGAAGCTACCACTGGTCTCCTGAGATGCAATATTCAAAGGCTATTTTTACTATGTAGATATTTTTAGAATGTATTAACACATAATATCTATAATACATAGCAACTATAGCAGCAAAAACCTGTCAGGAGAGGAATCAAACATACTATATTATTCTAAAATGAATATAAACATATCTGGAAAAAGACTTCCATCACATCCTTGTAGACATCACTGGTAAAGTCTGTGTACTTTTTAAAACTTTCAGACTATAAAAAATATTACTAAGTCACAAATGTGGTAAGCCCAGCAAGTATATTCTCTCTAAGAATTCTACAGAAGCAATGTAGAATTGTACATGCCTGGAAACATCATTTAATATCACAATGGCTATACATATATTGCCTTCAATGTGGGAGCAGACTTCCTCATTTTTCCATCTCCTTTATTTTATGACTCAAGGAATGCAATAGTCTCAAATATCCTATGGGAAATTCCCAGTGTCTCAAAATCTGACTAGATATCTTCTTTCTATAGAATTCTTACTTGTGAGCATTTGTCATCTAACAGCAGAACACAGTACAGATCAAGAAGAAAAGCATTAGCGTTGTTTACAAATGTGTGAAGATGGTAACTTCAGTGCCTGAGAGCTCTTATTTATTTAATGAAAGATCAATAAGCAAGCTTACATGTTTGATTGCCACAGCTCTATCTACAGCAAGGAAACTAATTATTATCTTTAAAAAAACTAGAATGCCTCTGGGTTTGATTTTGTATAGTTTAGGAAAAAAGCTGATTCATTCTCTACTACAGTAAAAAGAAAAAGTGGTCTTTTGAAAGATCCTAATGGTTGCACTGAATGTCTGAATCATCAGTTCGCAGAATGAACAACCTCTTTATTATACTCTACTCTATACTATACTCCTCACAAAGCTATATGACCCAGAATGATGTAAAGAAATTTTTTTGAGCCAACCTCTAAAAGAATTCAGGAACCTCAGGGTCAGATTTTCTAAATCATTCAACTTTCAAAATACTGATGTCTTCAAATATTTTTAGTAAATAATGAGAAAAAGGAACACAGAACTGTTTTCCAGATCAATGCCCAATCTTGTCTAGGGTTTGAAAATATCTCCTGTTAGTCATATTCTTCCTTCTGAAAAGCAATGAAGTTCATCAACAGTTGAGAATCATTTGAAATACTTATGCATTTTAAAGCATCTTAGACTTGAAGCATCAGAGTGCATGAATGAACTCAAAATGAAGCAAGATGATTGACTTGACCCACTGCTACATCTCACTATTTCAATTTTTTGAGGTTCACTTTCACTTACTTATAAACCAAACGGTAGCTATCAGTAAGATGCACAGCTAAGACGTTGCTATAGCTTCCCACACAACGCTAGGACATACAATGCGGTTCTAAGCCAGTATTTTGAACGTCAGTCCATGTTACAGTACTTTATTTCATTAGCATAACTTCAGTTATCTGCTTGTGTTCACTGGACATGCTATACTTTTCGGGTGTCAAAAATTGGACATCGTGACTTTTATCTAATTTTTAATACAAGACCAAGATCTAAACATCAGAAATACTATGTCAGAGCTGGAGTGCCTATGCCAGCAAATCTTTGAGAGCAGGTGTAAAGTTATACCCTTATTAAGTTCAATACAAGTAGTATCATTCGAAAGAAACAGAGGCACAGGCATTGGCTAATGCAGGTGTTATGCCTTTACCAAGGTTACTGGCAAAGCATAGTGATAAACTAGCCAAACCATTCAATGTGACAGGATTTGTGCTAAGATCTCCTGCAGAGATCTGGGAGAACAGCTGATACATAACACGAAGACAACTGCTGTGCTTTTCTTGCTTCTGCACATGCTCCGGCACAGGAATTTGCATGGCTGAAGAGATTAATTCAGACAGTAAGGAATCCCCCAGAAAACTCAGTAATAAATGTTCAACAGGCACTTTTCTCCCAAATAATTGTTCAACACACAATTTACTATTTAAGTATTTTGTGCCCACTGCAAAGGATGCTAATGAAGTTGTTGGTACCATTCTCATTTATGCTAGTAAAGTAAAAAATCCAAAGTATCTGGTGAGGTACCATGTGCAATTTACTAGCGATAAAGGGACTTGAAAATAAGTGCTGATCAGCAGCAACAGTTTTATGGGAAAACAGCTACCAAAAGAAGCAAGGCCCCACCCCGGTGTAACATGGCACAGGGCAGCTGAAAACTTTGCCCAACATTTTTGTTTCCCTGAAACGGTGTCACTAGCAGAGCTGACTAGAGTACGATCACCACTGTTTGTGACTAGCATCAAAGTATCACAGATGCTGCTTTGAACAGCTCCATAGAAAAAGAATTGTTTCATGGTTCCCATTTTTATTGTATGTGCATGAATGCGTGTACTAAACAGTAGGGATGCTTCCTGGATTGCAAGAGCCAGGTCAAGTTCTTTTTCTGCCTGATTCAAAGCAGAGATTTTCATCTCAGATCACGCTACGTCAAGCAGAGAAGAGAGATGAACACACCTTCTACATCTGAGGGCAATTCCTGAAGTATTCCACACTAAAAAGCACCAGGCATTTTCTCTGTTCATCCTGCACATCATGAATACTTTGTTGCAACATATGTATTCCAACAGAATGGCATGCTTCTGCTAATCTGAAATTCTAGCAAAATTGGTTTTGCTAGGTGTAATCGTAAGTCTTAGAATTCAAAGTTATCTTCCTTTACATTTAGGGACAAAGAGGTGTTGAAGTGTTATCACAGTAATCTAAAATGAGCATAAAGTAAACTTTTAGAAGTTTATCTTCCGAATTAATTCTCCATCGATAACACCTCTATGCACTGTCCAGTTACTTATATTTGCAATTCAAAACTGGATTTTTTTTAAAGTAAATCGAAGAAACCCAATATGAAGCTGAATTAAAAATTTCTTTGGAACAACACAGAACATTGCAACTAATCTGCTGCTATTTGAATTCATCACCCTTTGGTAGTACTATATTATTTTATTGTAGTATCTTAAACTGCAGTCAAAGTTTCCTTACCTGTGGGGTACTGAAATCTGTCTGAAATTCTCTTCTAATTCCTTTTTGATTATTTTTTGTTTAGTTTTACATTTAGAAAGTTAAAATCAACTGTCAAAACCTCATCTGGATTAGCTGGATTCTCAGACTTTTGCTCAGGAGTTCCTGAAAGACCTACTTGAATAATAACAGCCCTCTCTATGAAGTATATGAAAAAACTCCCAAACAAATTTACGGTACTCCTAATAGTATCTTGCAACAGATATGCTCAATAAATATAGATTTGATTCAACTGTAGAGCGTTAACAAGATTACTCTTCACAATTACCATCTTACAAAGATCTGATTTTCAAAAGAAAAAATGCATTTACTTTGTATCTCCAAGACATTCACTCTTCCAATAATAGAGCTAGAACTCTGGGCTAGTAAGGACAAGTATAGTTAACCCTATTTCTATTTACCGACTTCTACACCCCCTACCTCTATTTCTAGAGATCCGTTACTGGAAGAAGCAACTCCGCAAAAATTTAGATGAGGCAAAATGGAAAAGGCAGAGCGGATAGGCACTGATCTGAGCTGGCAGTTGAGGGCCAGTCAGCTTTGCTCCCAAGAAACTTATCTCAGTTCACATATCCTCTAACTGGTTAATCACAACAAAGTTGTAAGAGGCATTATTACACAATACTCATATCTAGAATTATTGCACTTGTACGGTATATTACTGCAGCCCTCCCAGAGAATTAAGCTTGCCAAAATCAGAGTGCCTTATCTGGAAACAGGATTCACATTTCTATTAGCCTATAAACAAAGCATCAGTGTTACTTAGGAATAAATTTATAGTGTGCAGTTTCTCTTTTTGAACTCAGATTTGGTTTCAAACTGTATTCTTTACTATGCTTATATATATGTGTGTATAAACGTACGCATACACATGTAATCCGTAATATTTATAGTCACACCAAGAAAAAGTAGACCCTTAAACTGATTTCTGAAGTTATTTTGCCATTTTATCAAAAGAATACGGCTGAAATTCTATTCTCACTGCAACGTAACACACTCCAGCAGAGTCTTGATATGAGGCATCTTGATCTTTTTATTGTGTCTAATTTACAAAGCAAAAAATCTTTTTTGCCACTTCCCCCCCTCCAAAAAGGGGACTTTTTTTCCCCTTGCGATCAACTTCATGCCATTTTCTTTAAACAGAGATATCAAATTGTTAAACATTTTAACCACAGTATGTCCTGGTAATTCAATCCTTTGGATTTGCTTGGGTGTCCCAAAGTATTTTGAGTTCAAACAGCAGAAGGAAACTGCAGCGCTGGTCAGTCCCCTCTTAAATCTTCTTATGGATTTCATTTGTTGTGTGGCCTGAGAGAGGTCAAAAGGTTTTCGCACAGAAGTAGAATTTGAGAAATAATCACCTTATAGACCCACTAAATCAATCATAATTAATGCACTTGCCTAGTTCTGTCAGAGAATTGCTGCTAGAGGGCAAAATAAAGAGGCCCCTTCTAATACAATTTGAAAAGAGATCAGATCTGTCATTTCATCTAATAATTGAGCCAAATGAGAAAAGAGAAGGGTCAGAGGTCATCTGGTGACCTTATGTAAACCCAATAATACATAATTCATTTTCATTTTATGGAATTTATAAGGTGCTGTAAACTGTCAGGATACAGACTCATCTGCTTTAGCTTCCACCAAAATCTTCCTGCTCATCACACAACACACACTGAGCTGCCAAAACTTTTAAGTGGTATATTCTGGCAGAATAATCCAAAAGCCTTCAACAAGGACTGGTATTTAATTCATTCTTCCAAGCGTGTGAAGTTAATAACTGAATAAATCACTCGCAGCTCTTTCTGAATGATATAAAACCTGTAATTTATTTACTGAGTGTTACAAATAGAGTTAAAACATGTTTTCATGCAAAATGGTTTCTTTTCTTTTTTATTATTGTTATAAAAGACTTATCTATCTTTTTTTTTGGGGGGTGAACATAGGATATAAATACATATGCCCTCAGAATGGAATACTTCATTCCATCCCAAGTCTCAATTGACCATATTCAGAAGAACTCATTTGAGTTATTACCTACAAACCAAAAGTAATCTGAAGGCATATTAAGGAAACATTTTTCAAGTAGGCAGGTTGCTCTTTTTTTTAATTAATGCTGAATATTAATTGAAAATATCAAAAGAGTTACCTTTCCAGCCTACCTTACCCTTTTAGTTTCTATCCTGAGCTACATTCTTCACTCAGTCACACTGCCACAATCACGTTAGAGCTCTATCTAAGTAATAAAGGTGAATTGATGGTTTATGAGTTATTCCTTTTTTCAAGTAGGCAGGTTGCTCTTTTTTTTAATTAATGCTGAATATTAATTGAAAATATCAAAAGAGTTACCTTTCCAGCCTACCTTACCCTTTTAGTTTCTATCCTGAGCTACATTCTTCACTCAGTCACACTGCCACAATCACGTTAGAGCTCTATCTAAGTAATAAAGGTGAATTGATGGTTTATGAGTTATTCCTCACTGCTTTGTCTCCTTTAATGTCAATACAACCAACATGTAGCAGAGCATCCGGGCATTCATGACAGAATTTCCTAAGGCAAGTCTAGGCTTCTGGGGAGAAGAAATTTTTTTATTGAACCAGCCAACACATAATTGGGGGGGAAATCAGCAGGGATGCTTTTGACTAATTCTTAACTTTGAAACAGAAGCAGCAAACTTTGAAAGAATGTAAAAGCTGAGAATAAGTCTAAGTAGATATGTTAATCATTACAAAAGATACTGTGATCCAGCACAAAACGTGGCTTAGTGATGTCTTTGGACCACCACGGCTATGACAACAGTAACATTATGAAAGAAAGAAATTTTTAAAATACTTCTGATACTTGGTTTATTTAGAGATGAGGGGGTTTTATACTGCTTTTTATACCATTTGTGAAATACTTAGGACTGCAGACAGGAAAAAAGACTAAATAACTGAACCAAGATATAGGTACCATGGACTATACTGTCCACTACAAATCCTGCTGAATAGAAGCTTTACGGAAGATACAGCACTGTCTGCTTGATGGTTCACTGGCTCAACACACTTAAGCTTCAAACTCCTGTCCCACATTGATCTGCTTTGTATAGGTGTGACTAAAAAGCTACCATGAAGGGCAACAGATGATTCTCCTTGACATAATGCATTTCTATGCTAATTATTTCCTAGACCTAGTAGAAGGTTGGGTTAGAAAGCACTGGACAGAACTCATGTCGCGTTCAGGAAAAATCATACAATGCTCTGACAGGTTCCCAGCTTATTCAGCCAGTGTAGTTTAGAGCTGTCTCAAATTATGCCAAAGTCTGTTTTGGTATCTGGCCAGTCACTGTAATGCAAGCACAAATTTGTCTTAACTCCTTTTTTTTCTCAGCTGTACCAGGCTGAAGACTGAGCCTTTTTTCCCTCTATAATACAACTCCACAGAGATCACTTTACTTTAACAATTAAGAAAGAAAAATAAAATTCCATACTAAAACTAACTATACCATATGGTGTCATGTTTCCACTTAAATGGATAAAATATTAAACAGCTACTCAACAGCAGCACTGGTAGCAACACTGCATTGCCCTTCTGTAGTATCACAAATGCATGATTTTTGAAGAGCTCTACGAAGGATCATGTTCTGTAATATTTATAGAGAGGAAAATGAAGGCACAGAAATAACAGGTTGTTTTACACCAAACATTGAAATTGAAACCAAATCTTGTGTTCTTTGTTATCTTGTACCTTACCAATAATCTTCCCCTTGTAACTTTGACCTCATATAGCAAGCCATAGAAGATACATTACTTGCTATTTAATGGTAAAAGTCAATTTGTATACATAAAAACAGCAAGAAATATGTACGCCACTCTCAAGTTACCCTTTATCTATTTACCCTTTTTTAGTTTGAAATGACAACATCCTTGTATTTGTCATATTGTTTAAATCTGACCTTTGATCCTAAGGGTCATTGCACTCCCTGAGGTCATCTGCCCATCTGATTAACACATTCCATAATTTTGGAGGTGGCCAGTTTAGTGGTCTATCCCATTAATCATGGCAAAGGCACTAGGAGCAGCATGAAAAAAACTAAGGTTATCAAATCCCCACAGGAGATTAGGAAGTTAGATAAGCACATGAAGTTTAACAAACAAAAAGTACATGGACAAACCAAAAGGCATTCAAGGCCTGAAACCTGACACAAGCAAAGCAGCCTGAGAAAAACAAACATCAGAAACTTTTCCTCCCTCTTTTTTTTACTGGATTTCATAAAGCTCTGATATTTCCTCTTGAAGGTAATATGCTTTCTAGGTCAGAGGAGAGTGTGAAATTATTATCATTTTTAACACTATCCAAACTCACAGTACAACACAGAACTAAGTTAGATACAACTCAGATGAGTCACCGGTATGGGATACCACCTGCACAATAGCATCAAACAACCGACGGTGCAGTGCAGTTATCAAGGAAACGATTATGATTGTTGAAACTCAGTCAGCTTGTGAGTTAGTTGATAAGGGAAAAAAATGTATTTCTCATGATGGGTCTTTTTATATTGTCTACTATACAGTAAATAAAAACAATAATATAGGCAAAAATAAATTAGAAACAGCTTCATATAATAGGACATGATGCTGAGAATAAATAAAGCTTTAGATCTTGCCATTTTGCTATCTAGGAAAGCTGCTTCAACATTTTCAACTCTTCCCTGGTCTTTCCTTCATGTCTTTTTAGACAGCAGGAACAGGGACCTGATTACTGTATGTTCAGTTGCTAACAGAATGAGATTTTGCTTGTTATCTTGAACAAATACAGTAGCTGAGTTTGAAAAGAGACTGTGGTAACTCTCTCACATGGTTGGTCTGTCTTTGCATTTATAAATCTAATATAAAAATGAAATTCCCATCCTAATCACAGTTCTCAGCACAGCCAGTTTCAGTCATGGAACTTCTGTTTTAAATTAAACGCTCAGTTTGTTGAAATGTATACATTTCCCATGAGAAAGTCTATTCCCAATAAAAATAATTATTTTTTAAATTTCCCATTAAATGAATTTTCAGAAATAGCTGGTTTATAATCAATCATATACTGGTATTCTCTTTCAGAGAGCAGCAATGGATACTTTCAATGTATAGATTTATCATTACTTTTCTGTTATATATCTTTGTGGGACTAATGTGTATTACAGAACACTACTATTGGCACATTATATCTGAATTTGTCATTTGACATGTATTAAAACGCATTGTATTATGTAATATTAGCTTGTCATAACGCTACTGCTAGTGAAATGTTACAGTATGACAATAAATAGATTACAATTCATTAGATTTAATCTATTTTGAAAATTTATTTATTTAGCACTGGTTGAACTACCTTATCAACATTTTTAGATCAAAAGCACCCTTTTTTCTGCCACAGTGAAATAATTTCTCATCTTCATATCCATTATGCATCATAACTTCGGCGTGTTGTGAAATTTAAAACTCAATAGACTAACAAAAAAAAAGAAATAATTTTTTTTTATGTCTAAGGAATTATTTCTCAAAATAAAATGTTTAGATTTTGTCTTTTTCATATTTAAGGGTATAAAATTAATATAATGTTTGAAGAAATGAGTTTGTGGAAACAGCTTTTGCTAACAGAAAATTACTAACTTGAGCTTCACTAGCTTTAGTTATTACTAAATAAAATAAGCATGGAATAGTACATATTCCAAGCAAAATAACTCTATTTCCATAGGAAAACTGTTTTTTTACTTCACAATATGGACCTATCTTCACATTTTACAAACTGTAAAATTTTATGGTTTTATAAAAGGCATTTTAATTTCTACTAAAAAAGCATTTTGAAAGTGACATTTTCTAGAAACGCCCTCACAATTAACAGAAAGTAAAAACAACCATAAAGAAGTAAAGCAACTTGTACAAAATTGCTCGCTCAACATCCAAGACAAGAGAACAGATCTCCTGTTCACAACGTCCTGACAAATCCAGTCGTACACAGTTATCAGAATTTTCAAATAATAAAAACCAGTCAAGATGCGCAGGAAAGAGAAACTCCTGCTTGCCCACAGCTGTATAAGAATCAATACAACTGGTTTTGGCGATATCTTGTTCAAGCTGAAGAAGTTGCAGCCGAGTTAACAGTTATCTGACAGTTCAAACACAACCCTTTCCCTGTGCTGTAAACCTGCCCTAAATGAACAAACGTCAGGCAGGACAGCAAGGTCCCAGAGTAATGATATTTCAAGCCAAATGTAACTAACAGACTGGGGGGGGGGGGAAGCCCATATCCCCAAAGCTTCAAAACCCAAACCCAGAACTGTAGTTACTTGTCTCTTCGTTGCTATTTAGCACATTTATAAGTCTCACCTTCTTTCCCCACCTCTTAATCCATTCTGATTGAATGCTAATGAGTACGAGGCTCACATTAACAAAAAGGAGACTTAAATTTGTGTCCTCAGTTTTGAATGTATAATCGTCTGCACTCAAAAAAATACAACTGGTGTGTGAAAACGGGAACTTCTCAGATCAGCTGGAAGTCCAACACAAGAAAATTGCCATCTGGTTTCTTTATCATTTTAAATTACTGTTCTTCAAAACATGCTAGTGCACTGACCAAAACTTGTATGAAACACATCCCCCAATCTGTGGACTAACATTTAATTGAAGTTTACAAAGAGGTTTAGGATCTGGGTCACATGACAGAAGAGACAGAAACCACTGTAGATATAAGCAACAGCAAACAGTTCCATTTCTCTTGTAAGATTAGGAGGAAAGTTAAGCTGCTTGAAAGCATGCTTGCAAACTTTATCTGACATGGGAGGAGGGGGCAGTTACAAGCAGGATTCTTTAGAGGATCCCAGGATTCTTCAGCCTGTTCTGAAATACCTTCTTTGCTCCCCCCGTGCCTAACAGTGTCAGCTACAACTGCCTTCCAGAAGACACTTTCTTTTCCCTACCTGCAACCAAGTGCAAGAGGGAAATTAAAAACAAGCTACTCCTAACCTCTCTGTCCACCTAATGGCAGACCACAGCACTAAACAAATCACAGAATCGCAAAATAGTGGGAAATAAGCAGGATCTGCTCTGTACCTTAGGTGCAAGGCAACGCACAGTATGAAGAGCCTTTACTTTTCTATCTGAGCAGGTAAGACAAAGACACAGTCCAGTCCTACTTGAACATCTGTGTGCACTGAATCTGTGGGCATTGAAAATCTTATAGTGGACAGACATTTCTGGGATCAAATGATCAGTGCAGACTTGACTGCCAGGATTTCAAGTAGCTCACTTTGTTCTTGTTACTGCCTTCTATGCTGTTTTCTAATAATTCATATGGAATTTGTGAGTTCTGTTCTCCAAACGGCAGTGAAAAGGCACAAGTCACTTCTCACAGTCAGATGCACAGATTTCCTGGGGTGGTTGTATAGATGAAATATATAATCGTTATACTATCTTTAAGCACTGTGGTCATATTTCAAAGTATAAAATCTATTAGACCCACAAATTCATACTACTCTATGTGCTTCAGAGAAGTACACTGTAATGGCTGTTATAAATAAAATGCATGGATAAATACAAAACGACCACGATTTAGCCACTTACTCTACTAATTTGTGCACTCATTTCCCTGGCTTTGGCCTGAAGATGATGTTGGGATGAATAGGACACACCTGTTGGGAAAAGCAAATCAACCCATGCTGGATTAGTCCTGAAGCAATTATGGAACTAGAACACTGCTCCCTTACACTGCTTCATGTTATTGTTTCAGTCACTGGAGATACTAAATAGCATCTCCAATATGTGAGCCACAACCTAAGCACAGGCAGCACAGAGTAATTCAACCAAATGGGCATGAAGTGTTTCAGGGGAGGAAGGCTGATGTTGGAAGGGAAGGGCACTTTAACACTATGTGGAGAAAGAAGAAACCCACAAACTCTTGGAGCACAGATTTCATTTGTTAGGATACTTACACTCACCTATCAAAATTCCAAGTTTCACATGTGAGTGGCAAAAGTTTCACATTAGATGACAGAAGCTAATCAATAATCCAAGCACATATTTATCTTTTAAGACAGTGAGATTTAGGCAATCGAGGCTTTATCACCACTAGTATACATTTTTTCCTTATTTTTCAAGAAGAAGAGAGAAAAATCAATCCTCTGCCTTTGAAAATTTGCTTGTAACAAAGTTTTCTTGCTTTTCACCCTGAGGCTATGAAGAATTTGAACTGGACTTGCCTAGTTTAGCATGTAAGTATGGAACACCCCTGTTTGCCACCCGTCAGAGTACGTTGTTCTGAACAGTGAAAAGGCACACAAGGCCACAGAAGGAAGGCTATGATATGTCTCAAAATTTGTTTTTCCTGTTATTCTACTCAACACTGTCAAAGAAGCTCCTGAGAAATGAGGGTGCTACACAGAGAGATGCAGTTCCCGAGTCCAACAGACAATGAGGAATTTCAAAGCTCAGTGTGGAAGCTATAAAATACTCTCTTCATATTTTGATTGATTTTGCATTATCTGTAAAATACTGTCCCTGCTACTCCTAAGCCTTTTATTCAGGTCCCTTTTTACTGCTACTTAAATATTTTTGACTGATCCTCTGCAAACCCAGAACATGACAGACTCGTCGCTGTTATCTGCTTAGATTCTAGTGAGACATTGCTTTGTCTGGTTTAACTGATTTGGACTTCAAATCCTTTTAGTGCAAAGGACCTTAAAGTCCACTCATAATCCAAGCTCTAGAGAAAATGCACAACTTAACAATTAATATGAAAAATCACAACCTGATTTGTCCTAACATTTTTCTTCATATGGAGGGACAAAGCGAACTAAGAATACCTTTTCCACAGGTTAAGTGATGCTTTGCCAGTAAAGCTGGTATGAATAAATGGATGAGTTAAGATTTGGATTCAGAATCCTCAGAGTGTATTGGTTCAGATTCTTTTGGTTTTCCTGTCTTTTTAATATTTCTTTTTATCTTTGTCCTCCATATAATATTCAAAGACAATAATACCATTGTTCTCTACTTATGTGGTAACCACGTCTACCTCATCCCGGAGTACTTTGCAGTTTTTAAGGTGTTGATATCTTTACAATAGCGAGATAATGAAGTGACATATTCATTTTGCTGGTGGAGGAACTAGAGAATGAGTGCCTAAATCATTCAGATGATCTGGCTAATAAAACTCAGGGTCTCAATTCCTAACTCCCAGCTGCCTGCCTGGGAACAGAATCCAGAATCACGGAGATACTACAGCACTGTACAAGGACAGGACCTGCTTTTAAAAATTACACTGGAGAAGCCTCAGTCCAACTTGTGTGGATGCATTTCTGTTTGACCAGCACTAGATGCTAACATTCACTCCTGAAATCTATTGACTTTCTTCCAAGAACTGAGCACATTCTTTCCCCGCCCCTTGATTTGTATTTGTTCTTAAAGCATAGTTACAGGAGCAGAGTTTGTGGAAGAAGCAGGAATGGAACCGAAGCTTCAAATACCTACATCCTCGACTGAATTGACACTCATATTAATTCTCATCTGTGTATACTCAGACCTATAGGTAAATAAATTAAAGTAGGTTACCCCAATAATCCCCACATTACTATTAATCCTTTTTTATAAAAATATGGTTGACAAACTTGTTTTTCTCCTTAATACATTAAGTAGTCTGCCTGATATTAAAAGAACTTTCTATTCTTGCTCAAAGGAGGGATAAGGCAATTTAAACAAAAACATCGCATCAAAAGTTTTGAATGATAATTCTGTGATATCTTAAAACGACTGGCAATCGATCTGTCTTTCCCATGCTGTAGTGATGCTCACATTTAACAAAGCAAATGGAGAGATATGATTGTTATCTAAAGTAGGGGCACAATTAAAGAAAATGAGATTTGTTTATGGAACAACATTGGCTTTTTTTCTTCGTTACTAATGATGAGTTTAATTTTTAATGGAAAAGCATTGCTAGCACAATTAACACTCAATTTACATGTGCATCCATAGACCCAATTAATTAAATTTTATTGATGCCTAGTTGCTCTTTAAAATGCTTTCCAAATGCCTTCAAATTGATTTTAAATGGTTGATAGTGGAAGTCTGCATGTTCCTGGTAGAAACCCTACTGATTTTTATACATATGTAGCTCACATACTGTATGTACTCATTGCTTTCCACTTTTTATCTGAGAATGTGTTCACTGTTGTGTAACAGAGTTTTTGGAACAAAGTTATGGAAAAGTCTCTTAAAAACCTTGCAATGAATGCTTAGGGACATGGTTTAGTGGGCATGGTGGTGTTGGGTTGACGGTTGGACTCGATGATCTTAGAGGTCTTTTCCAACCTTAATGATTCTATGATTCTATGAAATGCAAAATATCAAAATTAATTTGTATACTCTGGTATCCATGGACAGAACATGACAGCGATGTTTGAAAAGTGCTCGAGCAGAACATAAAACAGCATTCAACGGTGTGATTAGTGACAGGTGGGTTGCCCTCAGATACAATGTCACTAAATAATCCTAGGAATAAAGTTAGAATCAGATAATCATAATTTTCTTTTGGGAATGCTTTCAGTTTGTGATACTGACTTTTTCTTCTCCCTTTCTTAAATGATCTGTTAAAATTTTACCTTTTTATCATACTATACAGATGTGCTTGTGTCACTGCCCTGTTATACCAGCTAAGAAATTAATGAATTCATCCTTGTGACAAGCCTTCAAAACAGAAAATTGCTATTACTCCTGTTTTACGCTTGGGGGACTAAAACAAAGAAATCAAGAAACTGATTTTTTGAGGGCAGTAGGAATTTGTAGCAGATTTTAGTACCGAGTGACTTTCCAAAAGTCACAGAGTAAGTCCCAACAGTCAGAAATTTAACTTACATTGCTTAAATCTAAGCACAGTATGCTTGCCAAAAGACCTTACTTGTCATGTTCTTTATGAAATGAATTGAATCAATTTTCTCTGTTGATGTTAGCTCATTTTCATATTTTATGATTATTTCTGTTAATGTGACCTTTGTAGTTCTCTGGGTGATGGTAAGTTTCTGTTTTATTTTCTAGCTAGGAGGGCTGTGTCTTTCTGTCATCATTATGACAAGACCCAATAGTTGTAAACCGTTCTCTTCTAGCTCTGTGGGAGGTTGATTTTCATGACATCCTTTATCCTCTGAGTAAGCACCTGCTTAGCCTGATTATTGCCTTGATGTTTCTTAGCTAGATTATATCTAACGTGAAACACTATCTCAGCTACAATAATGATAAAATAACTGTCTACTTGTCTCATGAATATGTTTTTGAGCAATTACATTTGTTACAAATGTTTTTAACGCATACTGAGTTTCACTGGATTATCAATTAGTCTGGAAGTCTAGCTTTTAGTCATACCTCATAATTAGCCATAATTTATACAGTTTATGTATTTTTCAAAAGCTAGAAAAGTATATAAATGTGTGTTCATATATATATTTTATACAAATGTAATATTACCAAGGGGCAATTTCACTTTTATAAACTTACATTCACAATTTAATGAAAAAACATTTTTCTAAATTGGGCCGAGTATAACATTAAAGCCTCTAACAAATACTATCCAGAGGATTACACACTATGATTTTTCATTGACTTAACATTGTGATTTAAACAATATTAACCATCATATCATTTCATGTTAACAGAGAGACAATCAAGATGAAATCTTAATTACTAAAGAACTGTCAAGAGACATTAACAATTTCATACTGAATTTCATAAAAGTAATGATCGTCCTATTACATATGCTGTAATTTCCCTTTCCTGACTGCTATAATAGTTTCCTCGCTCATTAAGCACTTATTTTCTCACTACCTGCCAGCAGTTTCATAGGTGGCCTCATTTAGAGAAACTGAAAGAATATGAAAGAAAAAATTAAGGTTGGAAAGAATTACAAATGTAAAACATAAAAACAAGTTATTTGGTAAAATAAAGTACATGCACGTAGCACGATTGCATTTGAGAGATGTTTAAAGGAAGATAATGAATTATTAAGAAAAAAGTTATTATTACATACATATAAAACACAAAGCATGATTAAAAACTTGAAGAAACTTGACGATGAATCAACATTATAGAGCTGTTAAAGTAATCTGTGTAATATTTTTCTTCCAAAAAACATGTTAACATCTATGTATCTGTTAGATCTGTTCCTAGAGATACAAAAATCTAACACTAACTTGCTGGGACAATGTGCATATAAAATCTACAAAAGATGCAACGAAGTACAATTGAACTGATATCAATGTAAAATTGATCATTAAGGCAATTAATTGGTTTCCAGATTAGTTTCATACACTATTCAGAGAAAGGCTGAAATAACTCTGCAAATATCATGCGCCTAACTTGTTTTGCAACAGTATACATGAATGCCTAGTGGAACAAGAAAGATTAAGGCTTTCATTAACAGCCACTTTAAAGTAGGAAGTATTATTTCTTTAAAATGAGCTATTACTTTCAGCTTTAATTTCTCAATAATTTCTTTGAGAAAACAATTTTTTTTTCCAAAGGGAAAGGGAAAACCTGAAAATTCTTGCCTACTCAGACCAAAGGAAATTTTAATCAAGTAAAATCTCTCAGCACGCATTGGAGTCTAGTCAGATGCAAACAGCCTCCAAACCAGCTAGGACTATCCAGGATGATCACATACTTTTGGAGGCATACCTTTGAATATTTATTCTGCTCGATTCAGAACGGAGACTTGAATGTGTTTACCCTGCAAATCCAGTGAGTGACGGAGCAGAGACGTACATGCATACATACATGAGACTCTGAAAGGTTTCATTTCATTCCGATAAAATCAGCATTTTTTTGAAACTTTGGTTTCATGAAACAGGCAAAAAATCCCATTACAGTTTGAGTTTTAATTTTAATATTTTTTTAAAAGAAAACCTATAGGTAGAAAAAGATTTATTGAATATTATCAAAAAAGGCTGAAGTTTATTAATTGTTTGGGGTTTTTTTAGCAATAAGTGTAGAAAAAGGGGAAAATGTTCAGAATTTATATTTCTAAAAGCATCACATTCACAGGAAAAAAGTGAGATTCCTACAAATTTTTTTCTAAACTGAACATAAAGAAGGGCACTGCTAGGATTATGATAACCTAGAGATCCATGTATAGTTTTATAAAGATTCTGTGTGTCTAGTCAAAGAGAATTCAGCTGTAAAATTAAATTTTGATCTGTTGTCTTTATCTGCTGTCATTTTTACTTAGCCTTAGTCTAATATTTCTTACTGTCACCAGATTAAAGACCACTAAACTTCAGCAATGTTCTGCTCAGAATCAATCACCTTAAAGATCACTTTTGTAGGCTGGTGATCAGGTGACTGCTCTTAGAAATGCTTTTGCTAAGGTTGAGTCTATATTGTAACCACTCTTACAGTGCAGGAGGTAAACTGTAAATCAGTATGCTCACAGCTGACACTGGCCAAAGATACGGTGGATTTGTGAAGTCTATAGGAATGCCGCACTGAGGACCAAATTCTGGCTACCTTGGGAAGCTGAATTTGCAGATTTTGCTTCCGGAAGAGATTACATTAGAGACTAGGAAACAGAAAATGTAGCAGAGATGCTGAAAAAACCCAGACACAATGCTGTAAGTGTGCCCAAGAGTAACTTAAAGCCAGAAGACCTGCTTGGAATTCATATGGTGTAAGCTGAGAACGGAAGATCTGGGTCATCAGATAATCATCAAGGTAAAATCTAACTGGCTTTTAGGGTTTAGGAAAGATTTTCCCTTTTTCCATATGGAGATTATGCCACTGTCATGATGTAAGAGGGCTTGTGCATTTCATTCACCTACTTCTGAAGCCTCCGGTCAGAGAGAAGATAATGGATCAGAAATGCACTAGGTTTAATTTAGCACACTGGATAAGCGCTCTAAAATTTCTGCAGACATATCAACAAACACCCTCCACATACGCTATACTCTGTTATCTTTAATCTGCACTGACTTTTGTATTGACATTTTAAGTAAGTACCAACGTCAGTAGAAACAACAGATTCAAAGGTTTTAATCAAGCTGGAGCCACTCATCAGTTGCAGACCACGTCAGTTGGTTTCTGCCTTGAGCAGAGCTTCCAGTACACAGTTTATCTCCATTTCCCAGCTACTTTCAGGGCTCACGGTGCCCATCTCTTCTCCTCCTAACTCTGTTGACTGAATCTGAATGAAGTATCTAGTTGTAATCTGACAGGTATATTTGGAAGGGTGGCAAAATTTTTTAGTGAGCCACAGGCTCCTTACACAAACAGTTGCAGAACATAGTTAAAGCTCTTTCAATAGCAACTGGGTGCTCAAGTCTTATACAGTCCTGTGAAAATCCCAGCCCGAGATGATCTGACAGGCCAGGTTTTAAGCAGACAGGATCTCTTTGGAGCTCAGCAACAGTTTTGATGGCATGAGGACTGCATGATGTGGGCCAGCGCGTAGGATAATGTAGAATTGCCTGGCTGTTGTCAACCACTGTCAAATCCCTAATTCTATTTAAACGTGGATTTCTGCCACTTAATTCCAATCCCCAAATCATAAGAGCCCATAAGATGACTTTGTGAAGTGTTTCAGCATTTAGCACCGCACTGTAAACAGCATGCTACACAGCATGTTCAATATGAATTAAAGTGTTTGTATTTCTTTATTTTGTTGTTTAGAAATTGTCCTTTAAATAGAGATTTATGGGTATTTCAGTTCCAAGCCAACAGAGCAATATTAACGTTCTCACAAGGGTGTGTGAGTAAAAGTAATCACTAATAACATTGAGAGAATATCAGCAACTGTCATTCAGGGGAAGTTCTTGCCCTTCCCCCTTGCATCCAGATTTAAATACATCATGCTCTTTAAAGTGGGATTTAAAGCCCATCAATACATCTTTCTCCTTAAAGACAGGCCTTGGGATTGTATCTCCCATTTCTTAATATTGTAGCAGTTTCACAACTCCTGGTGATTGGCAACAAGAAAGCTTAAGGATGTTCTCTCATTTCACTGTGTAAGACGAATTAACACATCATAATAAGCTTTGTGCAAACTCATCTTTCTCAAACGTTCACAACAAATATACTCAAAACCAAAATGTTCACAAGATCCTTGTCTGATTTTATACCTTCCCCTTCATTTTAAAATATCTTGCCTTATACAAAGTGTATGATCCTTTTCACCTCCACATGAACAAAATATGGTAGGAAAAGTAGCACAATGCAGTTTTGCAAACAGTAGCATTTCGTCTAAGAATGAGCTGTAATAGAAACAGCCTACTGTATAGTAAGTTCAGTCTTTACTGAGAAAATCTCAGTTTAGGTTTTTAGACTCCTTTATTATCCATCTGTTGCACTCAGTTATCATTAACTTAGTATTTGTCAAGATCCATTAAGACCAATTAACATGTCAACGAGTACAGATAATACAGTTAAATATCCATCTAAAGCCCTTTCATACTTGGTATTATTGAGCATGTACAGAAGCCAGCAGCAGAGGCAGGCATGTGTACTTCCACAAAGGTACGTGCTTTATTAATAATGACCTGGAAGTGACATTTATACAAGACAGTATTTGAAATTTGGCTTATCAATCACTGGAGTAATTCTTAGCTTTATGTGGAGACTTATGAAGACAAACGACATAATATAAAAACATTGATGACTAAAAATAAGTACTATAGTGTTGTTTTAACCATAATATTCAAGGATGTAAGCAAGATGAACCACAGTGAATTAATTGATACCTTTTATTAGAGGGGACAATATAGATGGGAAGAGGCAAGGGAGTACTTCTGAAAAATGAAGTTCTAAAAAACAAACCAAACCAAACAAAAAACCCCAAACACACCACTGCCCCCCAAACCTCACAATTTCAGAGATTTTGAAATTTCAAGTCATAAAGAAATGAATAAAGCAGTAATTTCAATAATATTTTTGGAATCCAGCTAAGTAAGCTACTAAGCTCATTCACAAACATGCGACAATACAGTTTACAGCATCAGAACAAACTTAACCAATCTGATGGCTGTTTCTTCTGGATGACTTCCAGATAAATGAGTTCACACTTTGCTTAATAGGAATGCATTCTGTTTAAATTTTCTTTAAACACCTCAATATCAATCACGTACCTCCAGTTTTCTTATTTAGGAGGAATACAGTATATCAACTAAATCCTGAGTATTTGAATGGATCAGCACAATTCCAGCTGTTCTTTTTTCATTTACAAAGTAATGTGTTTCAGCAATTTCAAAAATTATATTAACACTTTGCTTAATAGGAATGCATTCTGTTTAAATTTTCTTTAAACACCTCAATATCAATCATGTACCTCCAGTTTTCTTATTTAGGAGGAATACAGTATATCAACTAAATCCTGAGTATTTGAATGGATCAGCACAATTCCAGCTGTTCTTTTTTCATTTACAAAGTAATGTGTTTCAGCAATTTCAAAAATTATATTGTAAAATATTCCTACATTTCCTTGGATCCGTTTGAAAGGCATCGCTTCATCCTTTCCAAGATAAGGACTGAAACTTGTCATATCAAACATATCATTCTCCAATAACAGATCTCCAATTAAACAATAAAATACATTAATCTATTAAAGTAGTACAAACACTCCTTTAATGAAATACACTGTAATTCAGCCACAACTTCAAATGCTCTGTGTGAAGTCAAAGTGAACACTCACAACATCCCTGTCCCACAGAATCCTACTTGGTCTAAAATTCGTACGTTGCTAATAACTACGACAGAAACCAAGACTCCAGAAATGAAAGGCTAACAAATTTTAATATTAACATGCAAGAAAAAAGGAAAGTAAAACTAACTATAACTTTGTAATGAACACTTGACCTTTTTCTTAGTATTTGTTAGTGCTATTACATCAATACAAGATTATAAGAGGAATTATACAGGCCATTCAAAGTAAATAATACAAACATCTCTCCAACTTTTCAATTAAATGAAAATTTCATTTTGATATAACTACACAACCATCTTGTGGTCAGCATAAAGTATTGAAGACCATCACTACAGCATAAATCTCCTGCGTAGTTCAGTCCAACCTAATACCCATCACATTTTCCTGAAGATAGTTGCTCCCTGGCTGCCTCTTGAACAGAGCATGATAGCTTGGAGCTAGCTCCCTGCAACAGTCACTATCCCTGTTTGCATGAGCTAAAACGTACCAGGCTGAATATTGTATTATATATATTATATATATAGCTCCTACAGAAGCAAGCCTTCAAAGGAGGATATGGGTTTTCAGATAAACATTTAAATAGATATGGCTAGTATGATGGAAGGCCTTGTAGATTAATGAAATCTCTGAAGGACTTGAATTTTGTTTCAGTTTTGTTTTTCTCTTCATCTTAGCCATACGATTCCCAGCTTGGACTAAAATTACAAGTGGAAGAAAAAGAAAAGGTAACAAAATCCCTATAGTTACCTTCCTTGAATGTGGTAGACCTCAAATGCTTAATACTTTATTGAGCACATGTCTACAATAACAGACCATGTGGAGGATGAAATACATCAGTTGCAAATCTCAAAATCATTCCACAGTTCTGAATACTTTTGATATTTTCTATTTTCTCTTTGCAGGGCGATTTCTAACTGAATCAAATAACCCAACCCACCCATACAGATTTTATTTCCAAGTAGGAAGAAAATATTTCAAGAACGGGAAGAAAATATTCAAGAACGCACTGAATACTTAGAATTTCTACTGTAAAGGCTGAAATTTTATCAGAATTACTGTACGGGCTGAAATTTTATCAGAATAACTCTTGAGATTTTGGTATCTATGCCCAAACCTGAATCCAATTTTACCCATGATATATCTTCAAATCTAAGTATCTGATTTTTGTTAAAACACAAATTTGTACTTAAACATCTTTCCACTGGGCACCTCTCCTCTATTTATAGGCCTGTCAAATGGCTTAAAAAAGTCTCCTGTAAAAATGGTCTGTAACGATATAAAAGCTTAACTGAATTATTTCATTTGTCTAGCAATAGTTCAATTTGCTTGTTACATAGAATAGACTTCTGATAATTCTAATAGAAAAAATTGTTTTCTTCGTTCTTAAGTTTACATGCTATCTGCTTAGAAGGAGACTTTAAAATAATGCAAATACAACCAAGATAGGAAATACCCAGACTACAAATCTGCCACCTTTCAGAGCAAGACGGACACTTGAGAACAAGTATTACAGAAAGTTATAAGCCTACAGAGTTAACATTGAAAGTGGGAAAATATGTTTTAATTCAGCCTAATTTATCTAACAAAAAAGAATATAACTTATGACATAAGAGGACCAGCAAGACCTACAAGGGGAAAAACGTAGGAATGAGAGATCTTAAAACACAAAATTTAGAGCCTCCCAAAAAGTATCATTACAAAAACAATAACCCAGGGTCACCCCTGTGGTAGAGCACTCAATTTTTTCCTTAAAAGCATTTGTCTCCCCTTTTATTTATTTTTTAAAGTGTGGACTTCAGAGGCGGCTGTTAAACTAAAAACATGGGGATGAAACTAAAAATCAAAATCTTCCTCACTGTAGAGCAATATTACATTTCCCCCCCTTGCAGACTTATTTCATAAAAATGTCAGCTATCAAGTTAACATTATTTAAAGGGCTTTAGGTTGTAGTTACTGAATGCAACCTAAGCTATATCCATAAAGGTCTGACATTGATCCCTGGTTGTATAAAACATGATACAGAGAGGCACTAAATAAATAATCTGTATACTGCTTCCAAAGCATCTCTATTTATCACTGCATTAATGATAAGGATCTGATTTAAAGTGAACCCTAGCAAGGGTCAAATCCGAGCACAAGCTGTAATATGATCTGCAAGAGTGCTGATAACCTGAAACAATATGAAGAAACCCTGTCAGATAAATAAAACAAACCAGTTGTCCATTAAACAGCTCAGAAAGAGGCCAACAAAACCAAATGTGGACAGAACCATTTCTTTTCTTTTTTTTTTTTTTTTCCTTTTAAAGAAGCACAGAAAAGCTGCACCTGAAGATCAAGCCAGTCTAAGGCTAAGGAAATAACACTGCACAGAATAACAAAGACTGATCTTAAAAAAAAAAGTACAGCCACTCATGCGAAACAGTTTAGATGTGCCCTTGCATCTCTCTGAGACCTCAAGAATTACCACTAACCTCTAAATAATCAAAGGCAATTGTTTTCAAGGCATTACCAAATGTCTGTATTTTTTAGGTTTAAATATATTAATCCTTAAAGATCTCTTAATGCAAATAAAACTATCTGTTGTCTTACTGAAGAAAATTCTCACTAATCCTTTTAAAAAACCCGAAGTTTTCAAAGTCCTGTGGAAAAACAGGGAAAAAATTAATTTGATTAGAGTCTGACATAAATATGTGAAAAAAATCCAAAATGTAGGTTGTCTGACTGCCCTTTACTGAAGCTCTATCCCAACGTGGAATGCCTGCCTAGCGTTCTCATAACACAGGGGTTTGTTCAGTTTGGTTTCTAATGTCATTTGCACTAGGGCTATCAGCCAAAGCAATGAGAAGCTCAGGACTGAAACTCAGGAAATTCCCGTTCCACACCCATTCTACTGTCCTAAAAACTTCGTTATGCTTAAGCATGTGAAACTAAACAGCTATATTTTGATCTTTTTGATAATTTATAATTTTTTTTTTTGTTTGCATTACAGTAAACAAGCAACATCCCATCACTCCAGGCATGGTTTGAACCAACAAGTACCCTTTTGGCCTGAAGACCACACAGATGAAGTGTCAGGAAGGGAAACCAAAGCACTGGTAATTTATCCAGGCTTCATGTCCATCTTAAAACTTAGAAGGCCTCCCAAATGGTGGTTAATAGCTTTCCCTGACATTAGAACTACTTTTTATTGCTTATTTAAATGATGATTAGTTTAAACGAATAATCTTATTTTTAACAGTGGATTTTTTTTTTTATTGATTGATTATGAATCTAATATATATACACAAGCCACAGTGATAAAAATTATCAACAGATAACTCTCATTTGTACTGGATAGTCTCAAACAAGCTGAGACCGCAATTTAAAAGGAGAAATAATAGCAGCTGTACTAGAAGAAATAGCAGACGAAATTTGCGTTAGTAGCTCTGTGTAAGGCTCTATTCTACTGGACACTATATATTGTGTTTAGGTAGGTGCAGAAAACATTTTCAAATTTTATTCTCTTTCTGCACACCACGGTCTTGTGTTTTTCTTTGAGTAAGGTTTCTTTCCCCTTCAATTCTATGCAGCTTTACACAAATAAATGAAATAAACATATTCTAATCTGCCTGAAAGATAATGGAGAGAGCCTACAAATATAGAGGAATATGTATTTGCTAAGCAAAAATGAACATTCCTGTGAACTTTCTCCCCTTTACCTACCTCCACTAGTGAGAATGAAAACAATAATTAGTAGAAAGAGGAAAGAAACCAGACACCTACATAAAAGAAAAAATATGAATATTAGACATTATAAAAAGTAAGGAGTGAAGAAAGAATTAGGAAAACAAGACGGTTGTGAGCAGTGAAAGCCATTTAGAAGTGAAAGTACATCAGCGTGATAGAGAATTCAAAAGGGATTAGACTGCAATGAAGACAAGATGCATGTTAATAAATGCTTGGAAAACAGAAATGCGTTTACATCTATGCTTCCATTTAACTGTTGAGTACATGTGTTTGGTTTTTTTATATTGTTTACATGTTCGCCTGGATATTTGAGCACACAGTGTGATGGTCAGGTATGAAGAGATGTTCATAACTCAGTTACGAAAATCAGTTTCTGAAAAGCTGAATGAAGAAATCAGACTCTGGGTTCTAAGATTCACATTGTTCACCTTCAGCTATCGTATACAGAAAATTATATTTCATCAGGACAGTGGCAGTGGTAGAAGCAGCATCTTTAGACTGTATTGCCATGACCCAGACAATCACCACCAAAAAAACCATGGTAGGATGGATTATTTCATTGTGTGTTTTTGCACTTAAATTTCAAGTAGTTTCAGAACTTTATGATAAATAAATTAATTTAGGACATATATATGGGAGAATAGGTTTACTAAGCACTTACGATGTGATAATAAATGCATAGCCAACTAGAACTCTGTCTAACGAGATCCTCTACTGAAAACCATGTGTGTGAGCAGCTGGGCTTTTCTACACTACCTAAAATTCTTGGTAAACATCAAGACTCAGTCACAGAAAGGTGAAAAAGAGAGTCAAAGGAATATAAGAAAGAAAGAGGTGCAAGCTAGCCTCATAATTCTGATCTCTGCCATAATTATTAAAAATATCACAGAATCCAACATTTCATAAAAATAACAATTTTAATAAAACAATTGGTGTTTTACAAAGTAAAATTGATACCTCTGAAATGATTTCCAATTATTTTGAAATGTTTAACCTTGAACTATCCTGTATTTATGCTTTACCCAAGTTATGCATTTGCTTAAATTATAAACTTAATGGTTAAGTTAATGGTTCCAATTCACTTTGAATTCTAACTCATTTTACTTTCCTGTTTATGCTTTACCCAAGTTATGCATTTGCTTAAATTATAAACTTAATGGTTAAGTTAATGGTTCCAATTCACTTTGAATTCTAACTCATTTTCCAAACAGTCCCTCTAGGTTTTTCAACGAAGAGATGCAGGCCAGGTATACTGCCCAATTTAAATCAACGATAATGGAATCCAGTGATTATGGAACTGGTGGGAACTGTGATTTCTCAAGTCTATGGGTCTAATTTGCTTAAATTATAAACTTAATGGTTAAGTTAATGGTTCCAATTCACTTTGAATTCTAACTCATTTTCCAAACAGTCCCTCTAGGTTTTTCAACGAAGAGATGCAGGCCAGGTATACTGCCCAATTTAAATCAACGATAATGGAATCCAGTGATTATGGAACTGGTGGGAACTGTGATTTCTCAAGTCTATGGGTCTAATAGAATCTTTTCCTTTTTCTAACAATATATGTTACATATGTAAAAGGAAAGAGCAGTTCCCAAAACAATTTATTTGACAGTCAAATGCGATATGACAACTTCTTAGCAACAAGTTTTCTGGTGAAACAGGAGTTAATTTTGGCCCTGCTGCTGCATTATTCAGGTGCCAAACAATTAACTCCATTCAAAAGAGATAAAAAATGGGCGTTTGTATTATTGGAGCAGACAATTCCGTGTTTGCACCATAAAACATACCAGGAAATTTTACATTCAGGTTCTGTCCAGATTTACTCTCTGAGAAAGTCTGATTTTTCAAATGTGATTCAGGAAAAAAAATAGTGTGTGAATGTTTCAGTCACATAAGTTTTATGAAACCGGTATTCTGCCACCTGGGTTTTGGCCTGGCTGTGTGACAGGTCCAGTATATGACTGGGGCAAAGACAAACTGAAGCTTTTTTTCCAAGGTCACTATTAATTACCCTTCTCTTCTGCCCACTCTCCATTTATCTTAAGTAAAACCATGTTAACAAGATGATTATATACCTATTTCAAGGAATAAAAACATTTTATTGTCTCAGACTCCATTAGAACTGCCTGCTCAGGACTCTGACGTGCTCTGCAGGTCTCTCTCAAAGATACATGCATTAAGTTGTGAGCAACAGCTTTGCAAACATCTGTTTTTCCAAGCTTCATGCTTAAGCTTCCACTTACATCATTTACAGAACTGCACGCAGTTCATTTTATTTCCATGAAACAGGAATTATTTCATTAAAATATCCATTTAATGTAAATTTAATGTAAAACTAGTTTTCATTTTAAAAACCTGAGAAACTATTAGAAATAGAGCACTGTTAAGGAGGCTACAATAAACATAAATATTTGTACATTATTCGTGATCTTGGTTTTTTTGCTTTTTAGAAGACTCTGCAGCTCTAGACAATTTCTAGCTGTAATTTTGAAAATCACTTTTAATATGTATTTAGGCAGAACACATTGAAACTTCTTGATGGCTTAGGAAGCCAAAATTTCGCATATTACAGGCCAATTATGCGATCACTCCTGACCAACTAAATATTATTACAAAATCTGAAGCAATCCAGCGTACAGTATGTTCTTAGTGCTTAGCATAAGAGGGACGCCTTCATTAAATTCAAAGATTTATCTATGATTTGAAAATTGAGAGCCTGTTGGAGGGTAATTTACAATTACAGAGGTAATTATGTAATATACCTGAGATTCTCTCTGCCTCCGTGCCTTGGTAGTAGTACGGCCTTGTGTGCATACGCTGGGAGCTGCAGCCCCTGTAACGTGGGGTGTCTGACACACCCCAGCAAAGCACTTCCAGGAGAGGGCCAGGCAGAGGCAAAGGCAGGAAGCCTTCTCCCTCTCTTCCACTGTCTTTTATTCAATATCTGCTCTCCCTGGCAAGCATCTCTGTGGGAATCTAAGGAGGACAACTTCCAAAACTTCAGTCATTTTTTGAAGTTAATGTAGATAAAGTTAGGCTCCTTGTTCTCCATCCACTGAGCATCCATCCACACAAAGGATCCTAAACAATACACTGTATCCTGTGTACTTTGTTGCATATACAAGCCTGGTTTTCCCCACCAATTATCACAGCTCCTGTCATAAACATAAATCATAGATGTGTGTATGATCTTAATGCAACTAGATCTATAGATTGCAGCAAAATTTTTGTCTGTAGATGGATTTTAGGAGTATGCTAGACTTCAAAGCACTCACCAATCCCATTTCCTACTGAGAGAGGCGCCCTGCATTGCCTAATACTTTTATAAAAATTCACTTATTACTTTACCATTACTACGAAAAGTCAGGCCATAAAAAAACCTAGAAGATACACTGAACTCACCCTGAAATACTGGATCAAATTATATTTTCTCAGTGACAGAAGAAGAAAATATTTGATATTAAATTCTTTATTTAAGGCCAAGCAAAACATTTCATTTTGAGATACCTCTAAGGAAAACAAGGGACATGACAAACTACATCCACAAAGACGGCAAAAAGAAAGTAGTCATCTTTCCTCATTTCTTTTTCCCTTCTCCCTTGGAGAACACATGCCTAAATCTCCCACTTCCCGAGAATGCCCTATTTATCCAGTTGTGGTGTATAGCTCCACCACCTCTTGCAGATTTTGGTACCTGCTCTAGTAAATGTTTATTTTGATTAGGTGGAAGAGGGTCCCATATCTCCAGCCCAAGGCAACCCCTTGGAGGTAAAAGGTGCAGGTTCAAATCCACCTAAACAAAAGCAACCTGAATTTTCAATTTTTTAAGAAAATGCAACCACACACAGACTGATAAAAATAGGATTTATGGCAGATTAATTTTTGACCACCGAATCTACATTTTTCAGTTACCGTAACATTCAAGTAAGTTCCAACAGCTCTACCATGAAGCCAGCTGAACTCTGCATCTCTCAAAAAGGCTGCATACCATTCTTGTTTTAGTGTTGTAATACTTGTGGTAAAAAGGAATTTAAATTATTAACCACCTAAAATAAACGTTGAATAATTTTATCAAAGAGAACAGAGACTTGTTTTCCACACAGCCACAAATCTGACCTGCTGACATTTACCAAAAAGCTACTTTGTATTTTCTGCACTGACAAGAAATCCCATGTGTTCATACTGTGTCACACTACAAAAGTAAGTCAGCCATGGATTGACTTCCATATGTTCTTTTAATTGATTTAACAAATATAGATAAGATAAAGATACTTATGTGGTATTGTAAAGAGCACAGACTAAGACCCGGTCACCTTCTGCGCCTTCCCAATACAGACCTTTGTGGGCATTTCTTGTGAAAGGAGAAGACTTTACAGCAGTCTTATTATGCAGGAATTTAAGAAGGATGATACACAAGAGAGGGGGTTTTCAGTTTAAGTTCTTTTATAAAATTAATATCACAATCATACACCTTTCAAAATACTTCCATAGTTGCTTTCTTTACAGTTTAAAATAATACTAGCGGTATGTTTCTAAGCTTAATTGCTACGATTTCACTTCTATGTGGATTTATAATCCATTTTAATCTCTCACAGAACATACCCTTTAAAGCTGAAATCAGCTTTCTAGACACCCCCAAGAACTAGAAGCCTTTAAAAGAATATTTTACTGTCCCTTTGCAGACATGGCTTAATTGCACGATTTCACTTCTATGTGGATTTATAATCCATTTTAATCTCTCACAGAACATACCCTTTAAAGCTGAAATCAGCTTTCTAGACACCCCCAAGAACTAGAAGCCTTTAAAAGAATATTTTACTGTCCCTTTGCAGACATGATCACTCCCAGACTGACTAGTCTTCAGTTATAATCTCTGAATGGATGCAGGCGTTTGTTTCTTTTTGGTCATACCACATTACATGCTGAGACAGTGACGATCTGTGGGAATTTAGTAACCCGTTCAGAATTCTACATTTTATAAGAGAGAAAATGTCAGATGTGGTCAGCTTCCTACCCTTTTATGGCTGACTTTTATTATTCACTCCTGCCTCTTACTGCCTACACCTCCTGAGAAATGTTCAGAATTCTATTCAAATTGCAGAAGCTAACTTCCTCTGCAGAGAATAATACAGATTCAAAGGAGGACAAGTGTTGTTTATTAGCAATTACCATGAAAGTCCTTCCTGTAATTAACCTCAGCTTCACGGACGCTACTATTGGCACTTCAGCTATCTCATAAACAGGGGCTACATTTCCATTATTGTTAGGGAAGATGAGTCATTGCAGAAGAATGCTTATCTCAAGTCAGTTTTAACTCGCTTTTGTCTGCATGAGATATTAGTCACTGGTACCTACAAGATTACAAGAAAGTCTGGATTTGGGCTTCTTTTTTAAAAGCCTCTTTCCTCTTCCCCTTCATATATTCAGAACGCATCAGCAACAGCAGCAGGGCTGAGAGGTATATAAAATTCTCTTTTCAGTTAAACGTACGCTTTGCCTGTATGATCACTGAATCATAACCAAGAAGAATTCCAGATTCTGCCCAGCTAATGGGAGGTCTAAGACACTGAATAACCCAGCATTCACTCTGTAGGCCATAAAGAGACAATGGTGAAGGATTTGTTTTAACATTTTTCAAGCTCTCAAAGAGAGCTGAACTACAAATCAGTGCAGCGATGTATGCCTTTTCCCTGACGAAAAGAAGTCCCAAAGAAACCCCCACTTTATTCACAAAACACAATAAAATATGAAAATACCACCACAATGCACATTTCTAGATTTTTCTTTTGTACTTTTTATTTATAATGAACAGTCTGGACATTAGGAGATGGTAATGAAAACACTTACCACACACAGCACCTAAACATATATCTCAATTCCTTGAAACTAAAAAGGCTAAAAATGCAATAGCCCCTCATGACCTAATCCTGCAAAAATATATGCAGGCAGAATTTCCGTATCCCATCACTGATTTTAACAGGAAACAATCCGAATGGAACTCCCTGCAGGTATTCACCACAAGACTGAGGCCTTCTGAAGGGTATTCAAGAACACCTTTATGTGTTTTGCAAAAATGGAATGAGTACAGAGTAAAGTTAAAGCTTTACTAGTAATACAGTATTAAACAGCACACTTGTGATTCTTGCAATCTGACTGTATCCTAAATTAAAATCTGATTCAAGGGGCATAGCATTTTACCTTCTTTGCCTATTTAGCTATCAGGCTATCAAGCAAAACTCCCAGAAAAATAAAAACACTAATTAAGACTAACTGGGACTTGAAATTCTTCCCATACTCACTGCTTTGAGTAATTTCATTTCACATTCCCACGTGCTAATTCCAGAGAGTTACACCAAAGCCTGCAGAAATTTGTATAGACTGTGAGGTCAGAGATGAGAATATTCCTTTACTTTATGGGCATTTGCCATTTTACTGTTATTTTTCTCTTGTGGGAGATGCTGGGTAACAGCAAGACAGAAGAGTAGACCTGGATTATTGCATGCAAAAGCATCTACATTTGTACAACCACTTCACTGCAACGGTAAGTTTTAGAAAAAAACCTTTTTTCTTTAAGCATTTTTGAATGCTGTTGATACAGATTACATTTGACCAAAATGAGGTTGAATGCCATTCTCTTGACGAGATTTTTTTTTTTCAATGTATACAGTGAACCAACTGCAGACATAAACTGCGTACAAGCTTGCTTTTTTCCTTTCCCAGTGGGAGTGGCAACTGAAATCTGGACCTTTGCCACATTGGTTGTGCAATTCAGATCACAGTACTTATAGAGACGAGATGGTCAGTGCACCAGCATACTAATGCATCTGACTACTAGACTGGCCATTGTTAGTATTTTATAAATTAAAGTAAAACCACAGTTTAATGTCAAAAAATACCATTCCACGTAATTTTATGATGGAAACATAACTTCCAGTCTCACCACCCATTTCTAAGGAACAGTTTTGTAAACGCACTGTTAAAGTTTTCAGCTGCTCTAACAGTGGCATTCAATTTGAATTTCTCAAACAATATATAAGAAAGAAGACAAACATTTTCTATCCTTTTTTTTCCTTTTCTTTTTTTCTGTAGCCCATGAGTATACAACTCTATGGTTTTCAGTTGTGCATAAGAATTACCTAACAGTTTGCTACAATCAGTTTCTGGTTAAGACAAAAGAGAAATTAGCTATGTAGTAACATAAAAACAAGCCTAAATAAATCACCATTGCACTTACACGATTCCTCCAAAACATCAACCGTGATTTTTTTAATCAGTTCTCCTCTTTCAGCAGTTACGCACTGCCATATTAAACAATTTTAACAAGAAATAAATCACAAACAATTGGACTATAGCACATTACTTTTCAGTATCACTCCAAAAATTAACAAACCCACTGAATCCAATGTTTATTTGAAGTTGAAAAAGAATTTTCGTATTCATAAAGCTTTTAGCATAAAAATAATTTTTCATGAAGAAAAGGGAAAAAATCACGTGACAAGGTATGCATATTTCAAAAAGCTGCTGTGATGAGCTCTACATTTTCAGAGAGAAGGGAAGCATTTTTTAAAGATATGTTACTAGTTTTGGAAAGAATTTCTCTTTTTGCATGGGCATTAGGAGTAGGAACAGGAATAACTTTTTCAGCTTTAAGGTACTGACAGGGATTATATTGAATAAGCCCTGCTAGCTTTCCCTTCTGTCTAGCTTTTAAAGCATACTTAATTATAACGAAATGGTACTTTGCTCTGTCAACAACTTGTGAAGTCACTTGCTCAACCTTTTTCCTCTCATTCCCTCTGCTATTCCTCTTCTCTGGTCCTGTTTAATTTTTTGCATTTCCTGATTTTTATCTTGGGAAAACAAAAGGCAGCTGCGCTAAGTTACATGAAACAGCAAAGTGACTCTGCTAGTTAGTGATTTGCAGGTTCTAAACAGTGAGTTGTGTGAAATGAAAAGGGGAGTGTCATGTTGCAAAAACTCTTTTCTCTCCCCTTTCTACAGCTGTATTTCTAATCAGCAGAAGATACATCTTGCTTGGAGTCAACCCCCTTTCTCTCTGCACATTCTTAACCTTCTATCTTATGCATGGATCACTGGTTAGCTTAGAAATGCACAGACACAAAAGGGGGAGCTGACATGTGAGGTTTGATGGCAATAATGGCTGTTTATAAGCCTAATCCATCACATTTAGTGGACACCTCCATTTTTGTCCCTCTGAAAAGGTATAAATAATAAAATGGTATAGCTTTGGCTCAGAGGTGCCTTGGTAAATATTTTAACTATTTACAAGATCACACCAATAACAAAAGAAGCATCTGTACCATCCATACAGAGGCCTCTGAATCATTAGAATAGTACCCAGATGGTTCTTACAATTCATCAACAATAAAATGTCTTCATGACAGAGCTTTTGTGACATCATTGATATTTTTATATGCCACTGCTCAATACTCCAAACTTGCGTCCTTTTCCCCAAGAACATCTTAGTAAATATTCTTTCTTTCTCAAGAAAAAAAAGAAAAACTTAACAATAGGGATCCACACGTCAGGTAGATCCAGCTGCAATCATTTTCCCCAAATAATCAAGGATCCAGATTACTAATGTTTCTCTTTGAGTCACATATTATCTGGAACACATCAAGGTTAGCACGGTGTCAAATCCCTTGGTAAACTCAGGCTGCTATTGGCTACTTGGGCAGTAGCAGTTGATAGTTTTTCTTTGCTTTTACTTTGCTTGTATCAATATGACATCCAAACAGCAGCATATCATACACAGTAACAAAACATAGGAAAGGAAATTCAGCAGTCACAAAATGAATCTGATAGGTTTCCTATTTAAGATCTGACAAGTCAGCTCTGGGGATAAAGCGATGCTTATTCTCTTTCTCCATAAAGCAAAATACTTTGACGTGGCAACACATAGGTATATAGACAGTATTACAGATCTTGTTTTTATCTGACTAGAAGCTTTGGGTACCTAGTTTTTAGGTGCCAAATCAAAAACAACAGGAATAAACCAGGCAATTGTAGAAAAGCGCTGAATACCCACTTGTTAAATAACCCATACATTTAAAACGTTTCATATTGAGTCATTAGTCTCATTGAGTAATCTTAGCTGAAATTGGCAACGATTTTTAATAAGGTCAGTCTCCAGTTTTTGGTTGCTTTTAATCTTATTCATGCATATTATAAATCAGGCTGGGTTTTATATAGTCTTGCCTAAAGAATTTACTCAATTTCATAATATTCCTTAAACCATTGAAGTTTCAGTCACTAGGTTAAAAATCTTTCTTAAATGTTTCTTTAGATGGCTTAAACTGTTATTTTACAAAGTCTATACATCAGTACCAAATTTTTTGTCTCTAATTGATCAAAACTTTCAGAAAATAATTAAATTCCACCAGCATAAAATGTACACAAGCGCAAACCTATGTAAGAAAATTAACACTGGTTCTAAAGAATACAATTATATCCATTCTTTATATCCCTGCACACACTCACACACACACTTTCTGAGAAAGATGGGAAAATGTGGAACAGAAGAATGCTAACAAAGAATAACAATAAAACTATGCATTTTTCAAAATAGAAATATTCTTAGATAAAGTTTGAACCCATTCTCCTTCCCAAAGATAAGCAAAATGGTACAGAAGTAGAGCAATTCAGAAGCATTCCTGAATATCAGTGCTACCCCAATTCCAAAATTTGGTCAATAAAATTAACAGCCGTCCTTTGAATGGAATATCACACCTCTAAATGAGTTCAAGCTGGTGCTGTTATTGTCCAGTGGAATGTGAGATTTACATTTCACAGCTCCTCACCAAAGTAATGAATGAATCTGATCTCGTAAACAAACAATTCCAGTTTCATGTTATTTCAATGGCCCTCCAACAATGTGTGCCTCCACAAAGAAAAATATTTATCATGTTTGTGCTCAGCTCCGATTCTAAATGGGACCGTAATAAAATGACACCATAAAAACCATTTTCACAGTTGACTTTGCAATTTAATAAACAGATACGAACAACAGTCTTCAGAGATCAACAGTTAAAAAATAAATGAAGTAGAAGACTCCCCACATCACAATGGAAACAACTGGAGCGGCCTCCAGCAATATGTAGTAGAGTTACAAGGTATGTGTCCTCGGACTTTTCACAGGCATCAACCTTTGAAGTATGTTATCATGACATCAATGCAAATCAGTCAAATGATTTCAAGGAAAGGCCAAAAGCGATTTGCTTTGTTTGCATGGTCTTAAATATTAAATAATCACTTCGCAAGCACCAAGTATTTTCAGACATACTATACTTGTGCTGTGCTGGCCTAATAACATTTACTAATCCATTCTATTCCTTATTCTCCATTACTCTCCAAAACAAGTCATCAACATTTTTTGCAGTGGAAAGTTTGTAGTTCATTTTAAAAACTCAAGATCTTAAAAGTAACAGTTTGACACTGTGTTGGATTTCATGCGGAGTCTTCAGAAGTGCACACGGGTAGCATAGTTCTTAGGGCTTTCATTGAAGTCAATGGGAACTTTCCCCTCAACATAAGCGAGAACAGTTAATCTGAGTTCTTGAGAGTCGAACCTTTCAAATAATGCACTAACCTAAGGGTGATTGTGCACAGCACTTGGTTGCAATTGTATTTTAATTTGAGTTGTTGAAGACATGCATTAGATTATCATGAGTGGCCAGAGATTTCACAAGAGCTCAGTAATTCACCAATTAAACCTACTCTTCTCAGCAAATTTGAACCTTGGTATTACCTAGCATACCATCATACCACATTAGATCAACAGCAATACAGTGGAAAGGTGGTAGACAGAGAAGAGTCTAGATTTCGAATGAAATTTTAACAACATGCCTGCTCTTTCTGGATTACAATCAGGCTGCGTGACTGTTGATTTTTTTCCTTGAATATGGATATAAATCATTAATTCTGTGAAGTGGTAAGTGGTGGGATTCAGTTAAGCATTCAGAAGGATTACTGCTTAAGGTGACTAAAGGTAATAGACTAACACAATGGCATTTCTACACTAAAAGAATTAAAACCCACATTATTAAAGCTATCAGAAATCTACACCATGACCTGAAGACCTTAAACTAAAATACTGGGGGGTGGGGGTGTGTGGAATAAAAAAATCTGTCTTCACTTACTTTCTTCTACGACTGGCACAGCCTTCCTCATTGCTACTAGCCCAAAATGAGATGATCATTTAGATTTTAATATTGCTTAGGCAAACGAAGTACTTAAATCTTAAAAGTCTTCTCACTTTGTAGGATCCAGCATGTGACACACTTCAGCTTAATATTTATTCTAGTATTCAGTATCTAATGTGCTAATAAGAAAACAAAGGGATTAAAAAAAAAATAAATCCTTTTTCCCCCCCTCTAAAATAAGCCTCCCAATAAAAGCAAATTTTAATGAAAAACTGTACTTCAAAACTCTGACCTGGCCAATTGCCCAAGCAAGGACTCTGCCTAACAACAGACTCTAAATATAGTATCAGGAAAGAAGAAACTAGCCAGTGCTAAAATATATTGTTTGTCCTTGGCAGATTCTTTGAATTAATTAAGAATTAATTTGGCCTTTTGAATTGTCATGAGAATCCTCTGATATATGTATGATTATATTTTGGTGGAAGTAGTGTAATAGCTAACTTGAGCACTGATAAGAGCTTCAAGGGAAATATCTTCACCTGGAAAAGTTCAAAAGGTTTGAGGGGACTCCTGCTCTTTAGGATAGAACATACTGAGGATCCCAGCATAATTTGTTACAATAAGCTGTACTGAAAGACTAGAAAGGCAGAAAACACAGTGACACATGAAGCATTTTCAAACTGCCTAGGCCACAAGTTTTATCTATACATTTTTTATTCAGATAAATGAGCTGAATTTTGAAAGTCCAATGGTGAATCCCTTTCCCATAGTAGACTCCCCCACTGATCTAGATGGAACTGCTGTGATTATCAAACCAATGATATGATAATAAAACTAATTCTTAGTCTTAAGATTCTGCATATGCATTTTTAGGTCCGCATTTAAGTTATATTCTTAAAGGGATCTTAAAACCATAGGTTTCTTGGAATATAGTAAAATTTTGCATGCAACCCTGCTATGTGAACATACACATTCATTTTAGGATAAGTATTTGTGAAATATGTGCTACTGCATGAGTGTATGAATTAAAGGTTACGTAAAGGTGTCATAGAAAATGAGCTAATTGAGACTCCTCTGAAGTGCTAGTTAGGGCAATTTTATCAAGATACTCTTATGATTTATAAAGTGCAATTTTAAACAGTGATTTAAGAATGTGCACTTTAATGCCTTAATAATCAAGAATCAGCTCAGAAATTAATGATCACTTTTATGGTAGCGCACTTCACAGAGCTCTAATCCCATCAGATGGTATTTTAAACACTGACCGTAGTGTCTATTCCCCCCAAAATAGACTAAGTTATTTCACATTCCTTTATAATTAAAATATGACTTAAAATAATGGGTCGTGAACACAAAACTGCAATGCTTGTAAGCATCCCTTCAATGCAGTCAGGTAGCCAGCTGAGCACACTGCATGCTGCATTTTTAACAGTCTTCTCAGTATACAGAGAAAAAGACAGGTAGTAAATTGCTTCTCAGGTGATTGTGCAGGCTCTGATCCAAAGTCCACTTACATAAACAGGAACATTTACATTTACTTTAATAGGCTTTGGCTCATGCTCCAAGAAATGCACGTTTCGCTTACATTCCAAGTTAGCACAGCTCCACTTAATTATTAAACGTCTGAGAATTAACTAGACTTTTCTATATAATAAAATTTCCAGTTACTGATAAGAAAATACTGATACATTTTTTTCAAGTGAAATTAATGCTCATGGCAGATGTGATAGCAACAGCTTGAAATTCTATATTTTGATGCTGGAGGCTTGTACTCAGGCTTGCTGGAGTTGACGGTTGAATTTCTCCTTAAGACAATGGCAACGTTAGGAAGAGTACTTAACTTCACCATAACCTCAGTTGTTCAGATTGTTCATTGTTTAAACTTGCACTGTGCAAGTCTATTATTGTCAAAATGGGAGGTTTTATGAGACAAATTCAACCTATCGTTTGATGCATGTTGTATGTCAAATCCACAAAGGATGTGAATCTGATACAAGCTGAGTCTCTACTGAGAGATATGGACATTTACAGATCTGGAAGCTCCCACTTCAGTCACCACCAGAGCAATCAATATCAAGATCAGACAGACTGCAAATGAAAACCACTGCACAAATGTTTGAGGTTCGACATGATTATTTAGCTTCCGTTCACTTTAACATACGTTTTAATATTTCCAACAGTTGTTTGTAAAACATCTCACACGTGAAGAGAAAACATGATTTTGATGCAAAATTACTCTTATTCTAAATTTAATTTGGCCTTCGTGAGCTTTTGCAGACTTTTCAAATACTAAAACTGAAGTGGAAAGCAAGATGTAACAAAGATGTCATCAAGTACCCCACCACTTCCTTAGTTTTGAGGTCAGTGTACGCAGGACTAATATGTAGCAGAAAAAAAATTAAGCAGGCTGTGGAATACTAGCTGATAATGACTGACATTCTGTCCCCTTCCCTTCCTCTTCCCACTGTGTGCAATCTGTTTTGATGACAAATTGAAGACACCTTTTTACTTCCTCTGAATTCTCTTCACACTATGGTGTTTCTGTCTGTCTCATGTTTGTTATATCAACTCTCCACTAAGGGTTTGCCAGAAAGCTGACACAAAAAACCAGTATCACATTAAAAGAACTTGTCCTCAATAATTAACAGTTTCTAGGTATTGTTACACTAGCTAAAGCCTTTTTCCTGCAAGAGGCTGCTGTTGGAGACAGAATCACAGCCTAGGGCAGTATCAGCACAACCCTTCTAGGATCAAGCAAAAAAGACTCATCAAACTGTAAAATGGACGGACATGTTGTGTTCCAAGACAGCAGCAAACATTTCCAAAACCAGGATGAACAGATGAGCAATTTATAGCGTTTAATATATGCACAAGACCTAATTCTCATCTCAGTTGGTATGAAATATCTAATGCTTTTAATGACAGAGGATTTGATCACAGGAGAGCTTCATTCATGTGGTGCAAACACAGTGTGCTAATTTTGGAAATGGTAGGGCTGATTCAGAGGAAGTTCACTGTATCGACATCGGTATAAAACTGAGGTCGTAATTTGACGCCTTCACTGTAATAAGGATGGTAAACGCTCCACCAAAAAGCCCTATTAAAATAAACCTTAGAACTGAGAAATATTCATAGCAATAGAATGTAATAATGCAACTGTCTTAATAAGGATTTTACCACTATGTGTTCAATTAACAATATAATAGCCTCACTTTCTACAATTTGCATTGGACACTAAACATAAGGCTAAAAGCAAAAGGGAAAAAATCAAATTTCTTAAGATTCATGGTCTTTCTCAACTGCTGGATTCATCAAGTGACCATTAGGCATATTTCATGCTTCAGTTTATGCCTCAGTTTCCCTACTTGTAATCTGAGATAAATAATAAATTATTTCCTAGAAATAGTTCTAAGCCTCTTTGCAATCTACATGAATTTAATTTGTAATGTTATTAGTTATCTAGAACAAATTATTATTTTTTTAATTTGCCTATTGCCAACATGGTTCAAATTACACAGCACATAATCCACGTATGTTTCATAAGTTTAATTTACTGATTTTAGTCAAAAACATCTTTTAAATTAAATGCTGCTATCCATTTTATTGCTCAGCTTGTACTTTGTTTATTGCTGTGTGCCTGCCAAATTCATCTAATCAACACAACAATCTAACTGCAATCAAAGACAGTGGGAGTATTTATAAATCCAATCTGCTGCAGCAAATATGAAAGAATACAGAGACATTACAGTATTTAGCAATAACAACCCAGAGGGAATCAGCGTATCTGCTGTTTTCAAAACTTTTTTTTCTATTCCTTCCATAATTTCATTTGCACTTTTCTTATGGGCAAACAGCCATGTTTATCTTTAAAGGCATATTGCATATAAAAATTTAAGCTAAATTAGCAGAGTAAAAAAAAATCAGAAAGTCCGTATTTCCAATACGTTATGCCGACAGAGCTAACCCTTATACAAGAGAAGGCTATGTACTCTCTGCCCACGGCAAGGAAAGAACGTATATTGTGGCTTATTTCCTGTCTGGATATACTGCACACCTCATCTCTTTATTCTGCACTTAACAGTAGATCACACGCTTCCTAGAAGCATCAGATTTATTGTAGAGATGCAGCTCTTGGGCAAGAGATTGGGCAGCAGCTTGCTTCTTGCCCAGTTTTAGGGAGTGCTCTGGCAGTATGGCAGTCAGGGTTAGAATGCCAACTGTTAGAGCAGTTGTCACAGCCTTTCTTTTTATCATGGCTTTTTACATGAACAGGCAGGGGTTAACTGTGGACACAGCTACTCATCTCTCCTGAGCTTGGGAGTTCCCCAAGCAAAGCTGTTTGATCCTAGGGAACATGGAAACGGGGGGGAAGATGTCTCCACCAGAAATGACTACGGAGAATTGATGCACAGGATAGATGAATTGTCCTGGTAGGCTGAAAACAGAGCTTTAATATCAACCATATCTACAGTCTTTACTGTTTTCAATGTTTTTGCTTCCCCCTCCCCCCCCCCAGGACAGTGGAAGAGGATCACCAAATGAAACGTTAGCCTATACTCCTTTTTACCTCCTATTTCAACATATGAATCGATGCTTTATTTAATACATACTCAGTAATTCCTGCTTGACAAGTGAGCCGCTAATTTCTCAGTAGCTTTTCTATGACCATCCCCGCTATATTTCAAGTCCTTCCTAAGCGTTCACACATTTATTTTTATAATGATGGTTTCAAATACACAGGTATTATTACATCTGTTTTAATGATAGGAAACTGCAGCAGAGGAAACTAAGGTCCAAAGTTTTCAGTAATTCCAAGTGCCCACTTTGGGAACCTTAAGACTTAACTCCTTCAAATGGCTTATTTTTCTAATTTTCTCCATCTGGCAAGCCACTGAGCTCACCTGAGAGAGAGTGAATGTATAAAAGCTCAGGGAACAATCAATGAGTTTGGTTTTGAATATGGTCTTGAACATGATCTGACAGGATTATATGGACATGGCCATGTAGCCTGTATGGCAGGTGCAGAAATATATCCTAATTCTCCAGGACAACATAAAACCATTTTCTTCCTACAGGTGATTCATCTACTTTCTAGCCTTCTTAACCAGTCTACTCTAGCCCGCTGCATTTTGTTCCCACTTTGCTGTCAACCCGCTTACGGTCTGTTTCTGATCACAGTCTCATCTGTATTAAGCAGAAGTGACTCCCGTGACTACATGGATGTAAGTGAGATCAGAAACCATCTCAGAGTGCAATAAAACAGGTATCAGATTCAGGGTAGTTACAAATATATTTTAATTGTATATGGAGCTGGGTTCAGGAATGTTTTACATTCTTAAACATGTTGCAGTTTTAATATGTTGGGCCAACTTCAGTCAGTGTAAATTAAACAGACTTTGACTTCAAGGGATGATAACGGATAATTCTGGCTCATAGCACAGAGCAATGGTGAGTTACCTGATTTCTGCCCTATCAGTAAGATTTCCGAAATATTACATTTTGGTGCTTTTCTAACAAATTATGGGACTGTCACTACAGTACTGAGAGAGATCTGACCTCTTTTGGCACTATTTCATTTAAATGTTGTGCGATAGCCTGCTAATTTATGCAGAAGAGCTCATGTTTCTCAGCAAGCTTGAGTTGCTTTTAAGTGGACCTGTCAGAGGGCAGAGTTTTGCCAAGGCAACTGAAGTTTTAAGGGAAAAAGCTATTTGTTGATTTGCTTGTTTCAGACCAGTTGAATGCTTTAGATTGAAAAACACTTCTGGGTTTCTTGGGTTCATGGAAAGAATTAACCCAACCATACTTTAGAGGCAATTGTCAAGTATTACCACACTGAAGAAAACAGAGCTGTCCTGATGTACGCTACCAGCAGATCTGACACTAAAAGTTATTTGGGTCACAATATTTGGGTGAACTGCTATTTTTCAGGCAATTTTCTGTCACTTTAAGGTTTGTGTTGGTAAGATTTGCAAGATTTGAACTTTGCAAGAAATTCATGAAACAATGTGACTTGTTAATGTGAAAGGAGAAAGTACTGTTCTTTGAAACAGAAAAAGTTAGAAGAGGGGAAGATATTTAATTCAGAAAATAAACTTTTTAGAAAAAACTGAATGTGCATTCAAGGCATAGATCTGATAAATATTGAGTAAATAAGTTCAAGTTCATAGCAGCTGAAGAGCAGTTCAACTTCAACCATATCCTTGTCAGGAAAAACAAATACAAACTTGCCCCAAAGCAAAACAACATTAGAGAAATCAGGAAGAGGATAGATAGACAGACAGTAAGTTATGGACATAAAACTCTTTGTACCAAAACCAATTAACCCTAACCTAAGGCAAGCCTTTTTCTTCTAGCCCTTCATTTAAAGGTTTTACAATTTATAGCCTGTGTTTCTCAGGGGAGGTCTAGCTCTGCTCTGATTTCACATTTCACAGCAGCACATATGTAATCCTGCTGCAGCACAAAGCACATGATCTAGCTGATATCAGGAAATCCACTTTTCACAAGTTGGAAATACACTGGAACTGAGCTGTAACCAGAATTCACTTCTATTGCAACAGGCTGTACGAGTATGTTTGCAGAAATGACAGATTAGGGTGATACTCATCAGAAGTCTGTCAGTCCCATCCTGCATCTGATATCCTTGGAGGGGAAAAAAAACCCAAACCAACCCGCTACATTATTGTTTGAAAGACAACTAAATTTTTTAAATTGGATTTTAAAAGTTAAGTTTAGGCTTTCGAGAGGCATGTATAATTGCCATTAATATCAAGATTGGAAAATGCAATATGACAACCATTTCATTTACTTACTGCATTCAAGTACCCAGAGAAATGCATGCTTGAAAGTCCCCACATGGTAGGAGCAAGTCACCAACTTCATAAAGAAAAACCTCCAGCTTGCATAAACCTGCATGTTTTATTATCTTTTAAATTTTGCATGATCTCAAATCAAAAGTAAAATACATGTGTACCTAATCTGACTTCAAGACAGAGCTACTCCAACAAAAGAATTCAGAAGAGGATATACTTTGCTATGTATCTGTAGATGGAGGCAGAGAGGAAAATAAATCCGTTCTACAATTTGCAAACACACAAAACTTAATTCATGCCATGGAATTCATTAAATCAGTTTAATAATTCCACAGAAATGCTTACTAAATTCTACAGTACTTAGAGCAAAACAACATAATGAAAAATTGTTTCTTCCTTTTTTCTTTTTTTTTAAATCATACAAAAGGTTTATGTACATGTTTAGCATTATGCATTTCTATAGCTTCATAACATAAATATATATTGATGTAGATGATATACATCTGCAAAGGTACTCTCACTTGACATTTGTATTCTTAAAAAAACATAAGGTGCAGCTTCCTTATGAAAATTTATATAAAAACTAATCTTACAACTTACACAACTTTTAAAATATGTTCATCTGATCCATACTCATCTTATGGAGTCTTGTCTTTGCTGAGGTTTATCTTGGGAGACAGCTTTTCTAAAATTTCCACCAGCTTTCTATTAATTATATAGTTATTTTTACAACACAGGCTTTGGGTAGGGAAAGAAGTTCTCCTCCTTCGTGAATCCAGAAACATATTACTACACATACATGAACAAAGGGGCACCAATAGTATCAGAAGAAAACCCCAACATTTTAGAGCAGCTTAAGCCAGGCAACTTTACTGTTTTATATGGTATCCCAAAGCTACATTGTAAGCAGGTGGAAGTACAGTTTTCAAGGCTATATATTCCTCCCTTCCATCAAAACCATAGAAACACCTGTGTTAAACAATTTTTGATTTCCATCAAAACCATAGCAACACCTGTGTTAAACAATTTTTGATTTCCCATTGTGAAAATAGGTTCTAAAATTATCTTATTCCTTGGGAAGAAACACTGGTCCCATGATGGACTGGAGTAAAACAAACAGGGACGCTGGTTCAAAGCCACTTAAAGGTTTTATTTTATTGTATGATGCCTACAAACTGCAGCTGTGCTTCCTATACATTGATACATGTCTACTTCTGAGTACACACTACACATCTTAAGAGTGACTAAAAACTCAGAAAAGAAACAATGTCTTTTTCTAGTGATCATCTAATTATCTGTAGGGTTTGAAACTCAGCTCATTTAAGGCAATAAAATGAAAAAGCTAGTTTATAAGCTGTTTCATGGTATAAATGAACAGCCCACCAGCAAGCCATACCCATAAAATAGAGATGAAACCACCAAAAATGCAGTTTGATAGAGTATCAAAAGCATACATACAGTACCCTTCTCAAAACAGATATTTTATTTCAGTGGCTTATTCAGGCTTATGTTTTCTCATTAGGTAAAATTAGATTCTATATCCTTTGAGATCCTAAGCCCTAATAGGGAAAATTATTCATTGTGTGAGTATGTGTAGTCACTTAAGTCAAAAGAATGTGTCTGCTTACAGAACAGATGACTTTTTACCTGAAGAAAGAAAGGCTACCCGAAAGTATATGCTGTTCCCCCACATTATTTTTCTGTAACTAATCTACAATACAGCTGCATATGAAGACCTGAAACAACTATTTCTATACAACTGATGAACTCAAACCAGTAGTATGCTCCGAGATCCCATTATTCCCTTTAGAAAGGGTTCTGATATACCAGAGATGATACAGAGACAACGAACGGAAACTTAGTTTCTTACCATCCAAAGATCATACTATATTAAAGAAATTAAGGGGACATTCAATCCAGCCTTATTTGGCTAAAGTAACCTTATTCTGGCTGTGACCTCACTATGAATATCACCGAGCTTCTAGTCTGCAGCATGTTACCCTTACACTTTCACAGAAAGTTACTTTTCACTGTATTTAAACAGGGAGATGGATTGAATTTGAATACCCATTTTCTGATTTGTCCCTTCCCTACCCCTGCTACTTCCAGCCAAAATCCATAGTCTGATTTTCACTACTTGCCTTTCGGTAGTGCTCATCCCCAGCCCAGCAGCCTGCTACAGACCTGCTACCACTGTCTGGGCAAGTGGCAGCACATACCGTACTTAACCAAAAGCTATATGTGTGCTGATGAGTTGGCAAGTAAACGCAAAGTGAATGACCAAAATACCCACAGGTTCAGAAATGGTAAGATGCTCAGTCTGCCCACCTTTCCCTATGTGGGGCTGCTAATTCACCAACCTGCCAATTTTCACTAAACCAGTATCTTTGTAATCTTTAATCCTGTCAAATTTAGAAGCAAGACAGAGGCAAGACTGATCTAAAAATATTTATCACCAGTGAAATCATACAAGCCTTGTTTCCTCAGAATAAATCTAAGGATTTTTCCAAACATTCATTCTCCCTACATGACATAACACCTCCATGACTAAAAACCACAAGGATGCTACTGTGGGCAAAAAAAATTTCAGTGTAAGTAAACATAAAAAATTTATCCCTGTCTGACAAAAAACAACAACAACAACATGGGGAACAAATGGTGATATTTTATCCTGCTATAGTAGTAGTATTGGAAGCAAACATCTGTGTCATCAAAATGCAAAGAAACCTTATCCAAATTAAAGATCTCAATGCTAAGTATGCATAAATATAACAAACCTGAAACTTTCAGGATGTAAAATTTGTAACAAGAAATGACTAGGCATTTCACAGAATGTGGATTCTTAGAGCTGGCTTAGAGAGACAGAAAAAAAAAAGATAGAAAAGAAAAAGCAGCAACTATTAATCCAGAAAACTTAAATGTGACAAAAACAAATGCTTGTCCTACACTCAGAGTTTTCATGATTATGCCTTCTGTTAGAAGCTAAGATTTTCAAACCAACTTGAGCGAGAAGATGGCTTTTCTTCTCCCTTGTTTTCCAATGGGAAACAGGGCACTTGAAACCCCCTTATTACATTTCAGTTTTTAGAATTGGTGGTATTTCTGTAGACTGGAATGAAAAAAAAAAATCTCTTTAGGTCATGTTACATGGTTCATTATGTATGATTCACAAACGTCCCTGTTAGCACTTCACTGAGAAGTGTGCCAGGTTAATAATTAGATCACAATTGTTTTCAGTGACATTTGTGAACAGTAAACATAGATCTGGCAAGCTTCTCAAGATCCCAAAGACCTCAATCTGTTAAGGGATTCTTACGTGCCAATCTTTACCTGAAATATCACATATGAGCAGCACAATGCAAACTATTCCCTTCTGTGTAGCAGTGATCTACACACAGATACTGCTGAACAGAAAACGGGCTCAAGGCACTTGTGTTTATTTGATCTTGTGCCTTAGAGTTTCAAAATTTATTTTCATAAATTTATTTTGTAAATATTTTAGCACTTTTTAGTTATCTGTTTCCCAATGTAAGCAATCTAAATTATTGGAACATCACTTAGATTAAAGAACTGCTCATCATGTAAAGAATCCATAACAGTAATAGATTTTTGTACAAAGGGTAGACAGTATTAAGATTACATTTAACACGTAATGAGGGTACTGTTTGTCATCTAGAGCCTATATAGAAAGACATCTCCCTTTTTATGGTAATATCACCATCATACACTTTTTAATGTATAACAGGAACCATCAGTCTCTTGCTTTCCATGCTTAAATAACTTCATTAGCCTAATAACTCCCTTGTTCACGGGGGATTATGTATGATCATACTACGTTCATGTACTGCAATGTATTCTGGGTCCAGATAGCTCCTCTACGCATTTTTGCAGAAGACAGAAACTTGAAAGGTCTCTACAAGTTTACCCAATCTGTCCTGCTGCCTAAATAAGGATCAGTTATGCTCTAAGCCACTGACTTTAAAAACCTCCAGCAATGATGTAACAGCATAAGATTTTTTTTTAAGCACTTTCATGCTAATATTCATGCCTCAATAAGCCTAGCTCATAAATTGTTTCTAAATGAATGAGTTAAAATCTTGTCTTAATTTCAGAGATGAATGTCTGGAACTGTTTCCATTTGACGGCCTCATCTTGAGTCTGTTCAGTGAGTTACCTGAGGAAAATATTTTTTCGAAAACAAAGGGAGCAACATCTACTGGACATAAACTCTAAAAAATGAGCTTCCTCCGTTTCCTCTCCCCAGCCTCTCAGGAGAAATAGGGAAACTAGGTAAGATAGGTGCCACCTAAGGTAAGCATAGTGATCAACTCAATGGATTTCAGGTAAGACCCTCAATATTTGTGCTCTGTGCAAGGGATAAAGGTAGTGACAGATGGTTAGCTTGCCTAACTACAAACACCACTGGAATTGTCTAAATGTCCTACAATGATCTAGATTCTAGTCCCAAACTAAAATTATACATGATAGTATCACATCCCAGGGATGCTGGGACTTCCCAAACTATTACTACATCAGAGGAGACAGAAAATTCATCTCTGCCAAAACCTCATGGAGGGTTGGCTCAGTAGGACTTATTCAGGTCAACTGTTTCAAAATGGAGGTAAGAGGCAAGAACTTCTTTGACACAAGTCTGCAAAGTTGGATACTCCACAGCTTCTCTGGGTAATCCATTCTGGTACTTAACCGTTTTTGTTCTATACCTGCTTGTTAAATAGTTTGCTCCTGTTGAACTGTGCTGACATCTAGCATAGGTCAGGACTGGGTCCAGCTTTGCCATTTTGTATTTCTGATTTAGAACTTGTATTTATGTACTTCACCCATTAATTGGAAACTATGCTGTAGCTGGAACTATAAATATCCAGTATACTAGAAATGTAAAGAAATCTAGTTGTAAAAGGGCATAGAGGGAGTGCCAAAATAAAGTAAGTCGACAGAAAATAATTTAGCAAATCTCATTAACACATTGTGCTATGATCTTGTAAGTTAACAAAGACAGATATTTAAAGCATGTTTAATCGACATACAATTTTTCAGCACATACCAAGGAAAAATTTATAGTATAAAAGTACTGACAACTGGAAGTTATCTACAGAATTTTATAAGTAAGTACTTGCAGATGGAAATATCAATTACTTTTCAGACAAAACAGCCAGTGCAATGAAAGTGGCTTTTAATAAAACATGAGTGCAGTTGGTTTTTGCCAGTTAGTTTCAGAAAAAACATAATTATTCTTTTTCTAGCTAATATGTATCACTGAACAACCGCACTTTGCTGTTGTACGTTCCAATTATTTTGATTAGTTATATTTTTTGTTTTAAAAATGTTTTATTAATTAGATTCTTTTGAAATTAAGATATATGTTTCTTTCAGCTACACATTATGGCCTAAAAGTATAAAAACTGTTTTTGCAGAATTACTCTTACAGATCCTTGGAGAGAAGATTAAAACAAATTATAGAGCTCACTTCTTAAAATATCCAAAATACCACTTATCACCACAGAACAGCAACACTTTGCAAAAGCATTAGTTGTCAAATAATATTTAGTCAAGCTTATTTTGGAAAACAAGAGTCACTTGAATCTCAACAGGAAGAGGCATCAGAGGGGGTAGCCATTTTCAGATAAAACAAACCATTCCAACTTTTGCAGACATCGCCTAAACAGATGTCATGTTTTCATCCTGTCTCTCTAGCTGGAAATGTGAATAAGGTACATGAAAAAACCATGGAGGGCATACAATACGCTCTTACTACTGTATCGCAGGGAAAAAACGTATTCACATGCTTAAAGTCAGTAAATAACATGAAGTCACTGGAATTATCTGAGCAGTTAAGGTAGATGTAGTCTTAGAAGTAAGATTACAAAGTTCACTTGTTCTCTGTCATGATTAGCAATATAATACCAACCCTCAGAGGAAACAGTTTCTCAGCCTACAAGAAGTAGGCTGAGCAACCTGGTCTAGTTGAAGATGTCCCTGCCCACGGCAGGGGGGTTGGACTAGATGACCTTTAGAGGTCCCTTCCAACCCAAACTATTCTATGGTTCTATGAAGTCAGCTTGAAGAAATAAATGTGATACTGAATTTGAGAAAGACTAAAATCCTGGCAAATAAATTGCTAATAGATATGTCTAATATTGGAGTGTTTCAGTTCAAAGGTAGTTTAGGATGGCGTATGAGAAGCAATTTAGGCTACAAAGGTTACTTTCGAGCAACAAAATAAATAAGCTCATCACCATTCAAAGTATTTCAATGAAACGTGTCACTTCTTTTGTAAAAAAAAAAATAAATTATATATTGGATCAATCTATGAATTCTGAATAGTGGTTTTTTTGATACACTGACAAAGAACACTGAAGACAAAACGAAGCACAGTTCTCTTGGAAAGAACACTAGCTATAGCAGCCAAGCAGATCAAGTGTCTTCTGTAAGTATTTTTTAAGGGTACAAGATGATACCAAAAACACCTGTCGACCTCTATGTCTGACTGCCTGTGTTCAAGCAAAAATTGGAGTGCATCAAAACTTGCTTTGAATTGATTGAAAATGACATTGGAAATAGCAAGTAAAGGTAAGGTAGGATGACGGTGAAAAGAAAAGCCCACCTGTGATAAAAGCCTTTTGCAGATTTGTCTACTATAGCAAGAAATAAAGATTATGCACCAAACTCTTCTTGTAATGATGACAATAATATCAAGGTAAATGACAGTACAACTGTAAGAAGTGGCTGCCACTAAACTTTGAAGGCAATAAAATATATTTTTATTCAATATGAAAAACACAGACTATCTGCTCCTAATCATTGTGACATTGATCCACCGATGAAGAGTGTAGATCTTGCCATGAATTTCCAACATATAAGTGGGTTCTAAGGAAATGTGTAATATTATATATCAAATACAAAGGATACGATGATGTCCTCAGGAACACTGTTGAAGAGGAAAGGACTCCGATAAGAGGGATGTTGAAACTTTGAAAATTTTAATAAGAGTCTCTCTTTTTGCATCTATTGTTTTGAATGCCTTTCTTGCCTAATGACTTCACCCCATTTTGAGGTAGACTCTCAATCTAAAGAAGAGGCATTTTGAAATTACATACGTATTTAATATAAGCACCATTACTTTTGATTTCTTTTAGACTTTAAATTTGAATCATTAGGGCTCATTTCTATTGTGCTTGAGAAGTAATAATCTACTGCTCAACAATTTAGTACTTTAACAATCATTAAAAAGTCACCATAAGATACGGAGAAATGACTACTTCAAAAGCCACAGAACCTGGGCAAGAGAAAAAGGCAATAAATAGTTTTAGTTTTGTAACTCTTGGCAGGAAGATATGACAGGGAGTTTGGCCCTTCAAAAAACCTGTATAAAAAAATAAAAATGTTGTTGTTTACTCTTTTCTTCTTCTTTTCAAACATTCCTTATCCTCAAATAGAAAAAAAAACCCCAACCCTTGAAACTCTATTCGTATTTTAAAGTAATGTACTGTAATATTTCAAAAAGCAAAGTGGTTAACAGTGCAAAATAAAAGCAAACTAACAATTCAAAGCAGAGGATATTCCTCTATCAACTCTTACAGAAAATACAGCTTCCGAAATATACTACTAAACAAGCATTTGTTTTCGTTGTAGCAATAGTAACTCAGAACTAACTCAAATTGTCTTTAAGCAGTATAGCTTAACCATGAGCTAAAACTCATCCTGGAAAGCACCCGGAAAAGTTGAAGCTGGTCAGGATAATTACAGCTTGCACTCAGGGGTTTCTCCTGGAGCCTCCAATTCCACACCCCTCCCACCCCACCCCACCCTTCATCATCTTCTTTTGGTCCAGAGAAATATTTCTAAATAAATATTTGTGAAGGTCTCTTGCTCCGCACTTTTCTTAGATATATTAATCATCCTGAGACCACCCCTCCTGCCCAGAAAAATCTAAACTGGCCCAAACCTGCTATTGATTTTTTCTGAGATTTACTATAAATTCCTCAGCCTGTTAATGTCAACAGATTATTTCTTTCAGAAATATACTTGAAACAAACAACAAGAACATTGTTACTTTGCTTTAGTCAACGCGCTGTCCTAGCTTCTGCATGCTTTGAAACGTACTCTAGCTGCGCCTCCAAAATGTGAACATCCCATTGTGTGCATAGAGTTGTGACGATGCCACTGATATAAACAAACCCAGCCAACACAAATGAAAAAACCTCTTGGGCCTAAACTAGCATGCCCCAAAATGTTGTCTAATTTAGTAAACCTTTAGTAAAGAAGCAGATATAATCCCACTGAAGACATTCCAATAGCCCAGTTCAAAACAAACTTCTGGAAAATCTGAATTTTATACACAGTTGTTATGTAACATATAGAAAAGTTCTATAACCTTCTGTATAAAAGTTTTCTTTGTGACCTCTTGGGCCTAAACTAGCATGCCCCAAAATGTTGTCTAATTTAGTAAACCTTTAGTAAAGAAGCAGATATAATCCCACTGAAGACATTCCAATAGCCCAGTTCAAAACAAACTTCTGGAAAATCTGAATTTTATACACAGTTGTTATGTAACATATAGAAAAGTTCTATAACCTTCTGTATAAAAGTTTTCTTTGTGATATGTTTCAACACAAAGTAAAAATGGGTTAAATTTCCTTTAATTTAAGCAGGTTCACAGCCTGCTGCTTCTCTTATTGAACCAGAGAGCTACACCTTTGGTTTATACAGGAATTTTGTTTAACTGCTATGCAAAAGACATACTACAGACAACTCAAAAGATAATAATTAATCAGAACTGCAAAATTATGAAATCTGTTATAAATTGTTTTAATAGTTTGCTTTCTATATTTGAGTGCTTAGAGTACATTCAGGTCACAACTCTCTTCCTAGTCATATGGATCAACCAGACCACTCTTTGTTTCTCCTCAAATGAAAGCTTGTAAGATCCCATGATCACTTGCCTTATTAAACTGGAATTTAGGAGGAACATCAGCTAACATGGGACACAGTAAAACTCCAAAACTGGCTTCAGTCAGATTGCATTTATGCAGATTTAGTACAATGGATTTACCTAGGTCTCAACATCGATAGCAATGTACGCATTGCTTTTACCACAGGACATTTTCTAATGAATTAACGTAGTTTCAAAATGCCATTTACAAACAAAACAAAGCTAAAAAAACCACCAAAACACCCCTGGACAGAGCCACAGTAACTGATATTAGTGTAGTTTCTGATGTATAAGTAAACTTCATTTTGCTGTTTGAACTCCTTTGCTAACTCTGTGCATGTAAAACAATTAAGATGTTCTCAATGTCTCTTTTTCTAAGCTTTAGCAGTAAATGCAGGAAATAGGACTTGCAGATGTCACCATCTAGGCTCCAGGACTAAACACAACACCAGCGAACAGCAACATAACAATCAACACAGCAGACTAAGGTAAATAATTTTGCCTATAATCATACATTTTATATACACATATGAAGACATATTTAGGCAGTTTTAAGTACACTTCTGCTTCTGCATAGAAACCTCCAGCCAGCTGTGTCTTAAGACATCCAGCAGAATTAAGACATGGATACTGGCAGAATTAGGAAATTCTTCCTAGTGCAATTCTTCCCTCTCTGTATGGAGAATGGAACAGTGACAGACCTTCTGGTTAGGACTGAAGGAACAAAACAAAGCTGCAAGAATTGCCAGGATGGGATCTACCCACCACCAAGTTGAAAGCTGCAGGAATTACCAGGATGGGATCTACCAGTCACCAAGCTGTCTGTCTCTTGCTTGCACCTCTTCGCGGTTGCAATACATTTATATTCTCTTTCTCCCCTTTGTCAGAGAAAAATTGCGCTACATTATATTGACTTTGCTTTGAAACATCTTAATAAACTCTATTGTTTAAAAGCACTGACTTGTTGGGTCTAACTTCTTTCTTGCACAATTTGGTCTGACTAAATACCATCAAATCATACACAAAATTTAAAAAAAATAAATTGTACTTGACATTTTATTTATTGAACAAATAGACCAGGCTACAAAAACAGGTAAATATAAGCATCAAATCTCCTTGTTGATTTACACCCTGTTTTAATTAACCACATTGCTACTATTGCCTTCTACAGTTCTTTTTTTTTTGAATACCACTGTAACTAGAGTTTGTTACTCCCACACCTGCTCTCCTATATGTTCCTTTAGAAATTCTTTCACCCTTCCATTTTGATATTTTCACTCTGTTGAATGTGTGAGTAAATAGTGACCTTAGCTGGTATACTGATGATTTAGTCTAACATGGAATTAATAAAAATTATGTATACTGACGATCTGCACCCTTTTAAAACCTATCACTATGATCTCTGTAATATCACAAATTAGAGAACACTTTCTCTTCAAGCAGCAAGACTTGTAGACCAGTACAATGATTTTCAGATGCACTGAGTCTTGACAAAGCACAGTTGTGAGTAGTCCTCTGAAATGGACTTAAGATTCAACTCTCGAGACTCAATGTCAGCATCAGTGATGAAGGTTTCATCTACATTCATTAAACTGACAGTGATAAAAGGAATTCACAATGATCACACTTGCTCATCTTCTCAGGGGTCAGCCAACTTAAAAAGGTATTGCCTTGAGGCACTCAGTACTAAATGTCCTTATGTTTAAGAATCAACTTGCAGCCAACAAGTAAAGCTGAAATTTACTATATATGCGTCTATAAGCTGCTAAGAATAGCAATATATTGTGCTGCCAAACAATAAGCTAATGTCTCAAATCCTATTTTATGACAACGTGAACAACATTTACCAGCTGTTAGATATTCTAGAATTGTACTGGAATCTAAAGGAATGTAAATGAAATAATAGAGGAATAGCAGAGATTATGTGATAAAAAGGTTCAATGGAAACAGAATTAAACGATATTTTAAAAGAAATAATTACACCCTTTTATTAAGAGCCTAGTATAGTGGTGATGAGAGGGGTCATAAAAATCTCTCTTATGCTTCCTCCTACAAGCATCTAAGAAGGATCATTGCTTCTCTGTTTCTATCAGCAGTTAAATCTCCAGTACATTCTTTATATTAAACTATGCGTGATAACACAGATGCCAAATCTACTGGCCACAAAAGCCAACAAGTTCACACAGTGTAGTTCTTTGAGGATGTACCAGTACAGAACCATAGCATGACAATACACAACCTTAAATTACTGTTTTGAGCCAGCAAGAACCTTCTTTGCCCAGCTGTATTGTGCAATACAAGAAATATGCCACTAGCTGCAAAAGCAGATGTTATGGAAGTCTTGATTTTTCAAACAGCATTGTCAGGTGAGTTGTAGTAAGCTCTGGTGGATGCTTTTGAATTTATCAACCCAGCTACACAGCCTACTTCTGGCCTGTGGTACAGCCAGTAGAAATAAATGTGTTTCCCAGCATACAAACTGCATTGGTGCAAACCAAAACTGGTGGTTTACATTTGCTTTCTACCTTCACACTTTTCATTTCTTTCACACCTCGAGGTTTGAGCAATCTCAAGCAGAAGATTGGTGTAGACAGTCTGGGGCAGCATTTTCTAAAACCATCGAAATGTAGATGGCCAGCTGAGGTTGTGTCCTGGTTTCGGCTGGGACAGAGTTAATTTCCTTCCTAGTGGCTGGTACAGTGCTGTGTTCTGGATTTAGGAGGAGAACAAAGCTGATAACGCACCGATGTTTTAGTTATTGCTAAGTAGTGCTTACACTAGCCAAGGACTTTTCAGCTTCCCATGCTCTACCGACTGAGAAGGCTGGAGGCGGCTGGGACGAGTTAATTTCCTTCCTAGTGGCTGGTACAGTGCTGTGTTCTGGATTTAGGAGGAGAACAAAGCGCACCGATGTTTTAGTTATTGCTAAGTAGTGCTTACACTAGCCAAGGACCAAGGAC